>NW_008360306.1:922197-952065 GCF_000622305.1 Nannospalax galili
TCTCCCTCTCCCTCTCTCCCTCTCCCTCTTGCTCTCCCTCTCCCCACTCCTCTCTTTCCCGTTCCTCCACCTGCTTCTGTCACCATTCCCCCATCTTCCGTCGCCATTTGAACAAGGCAGGCAAAAATAAACCATTTACTTTAGAAGAACTGGGGAAAAAAAGAACAAAGGAAGAGCACTGGGGTTGTTTCTTGTTTTGACCAGCAGGGGGCGTGAATCTCCACCTTGCCTTTCATCCTATTTTCTTTTTTATTGTTGCCCCAATCCCAACCATTTCTGATCTTTTAGGAATGAGTCGAAAATCCTTTGTGCTCCCTCTTTCCACATTAGGAAACACAAATAAAGAGGACTAGCAAAGGGTTCACTAGGAATAGCACCGTTAGCATCCTATTTCTGTAGCACCCCTGGAGGACTTGTGGCTTTCCCCAGGAATCCTGGACTGTTGGCTCACATAAAGGATGGTGCTGTAAGGGACAGGAGGGCATCACAGACCATCTGGTAGGAGTGCTCTCCTTTCTGTCTCCTTTCTTCTCTCCTCTCTTCCTTTCCTTTTCTGCACTTGGCTGCTTTTTTTCTGTTAATCCCAGACAGTGTGAACGTGTGTGTCCTGTCCTGTGTCATTGTGTCTCATGCCCCCACCACCAAATGACCAATGCAATACACAAAAAGAGGGGAAACTGCTGTTCCTTCTTCAACCACAGACACCATTTCTGCTAGAATCCAGGGAAGGGAAACATTAAGAAACACTAAAGACTATTATCAGAAAGGTCTAGGCTATTCTGCTAGGCTGAGCATGGACAGAGGCCCAGGCTTAGCTGTAAGCTACTGTATACTTAGAACAACAGTCTTGGATGATAACGGAAGCTGAATCTCAAAACACCCAGGCAGAAGCAAGTGTACACTACAAAGTCACCAAGTGACAATTTTGGAACCCGTTAGTATCCTGGAAAGCGAAATGAGTAAACAATCACAGCAGGTGGAGCCTGTGGCAGTGATTCACAGAGTTTGGGCATAAGGCAACGGAGACACTGCTGGGATCTTGCTGACCAAAGACTGAGGCCACACCTGGCTTCCCACAAATAATAAAAAGAAACTCTTTCACACAGGCACTGCTTCCTGCCAAAAATAGCTTTGGCTCTGGACACCTTTCTTATCTCTCCAAGCAGCTGAATCTATGAAAGGAAACGGGAAAATGACAATGCAATCAGGTTTCTCTTCTCCCTCCTCTAGCCTGGAATATCCAATCGAAGATCTACTAAATTCTTCTGACAAGCCATATGGGCATCCAATGTATGAAAAGCATGGACCGTGCTCTGTAAGCCTGAACAAGCAGACAGAAATGTACAAAATTCTCGAGATTCAGAGGAAGGGGATAAAGAAGAAGAGTCAATAATAGAGTTACTGCAAAAAGAAAAGTTTAGAAATGTTCATGATTAGGTGAAAAGGGTCTGGGGAGATGGCTCAGTGGATACAATGCTTGCTACACAACTATGAGGACCACATAAAGGCTGGGCAGGCATGGCAGCCCACCTGAAATACCAGTGCTCAGGCAGTGGAAACAGGAGACCTCCAGGGCAAGTTGTCTAGTTCACTAACTTATGAGCTCTAGGGTCAGTGAGAGACTCTGCCTCATAAACAGAGTGGGATGCTGTCAAGGAGGACACCTGATGTTAAACTCTGGCCTCCACACACACACATATATACAGACACACATGTACACACACAAACACAAATATACACATGCACACACACAAAAAAATAGATGAAAGAGAACATCTGCATGTATAAAACGGGAAGAGATCATCAGAATGGATTATCTATGAAATCTTAAAAACATCCTGGAAATAAAAATGATACTTGCCAAATTAAAAGCTGGGGATATAGCTCAATGTTAGAGCGCCTGCTTAGCATGCACAAGGCCCTGGGTTTAATTTCAAACATCATAAGGAACCATCGCCCATGAGAAAAGAAAGTCCAACTAAAACTGTACTACAGTAGAAGTATTAAACAGTAGGTTAAATTATGCTTAAGAAAAATCTGCCCTAATTCAGAAGCACAGAAATGCAAAAATGAAAAGACACAGAGACTATGTGGACAATGGGGACAGAGGAAAAGAGATACCAAGAACTAATGAAGAAAACTTTGCTGAGCTAAATAAATCTATCTGCAAAATAAACAGTTTCAGATAAAAATAGTGAGAAAGGTCAAATACTTGGATATATCGGTCATTTCAATTTCAATGACAAGACATTTTATAAACAAAGTGGTAGAGAAAATTTACTAGTAAGAAACCAACAAGCCCCAAAATTTCCTTCTATAATACAGGTGGAAAAATATGACCTGAGATTTATATATCCATAAAAGCTATGGAATGGAAGAGGAGAAAAGTCTATATTTTCAAAATGCAGAGGCTGGAGAGATGGCTTAGTGGTTAAGAGCACTTCCTGCTCTTTCTGAGGACCTGAGTTCAGTGTCTGACACCCACACTGGGCAGCTTACAACTGCATACAACTCAAAGGCGTCTGAGACCCTCTTTTGGCCTCTTTGTGCTCTCCCAAACATGTGCACAATCCTCTTCACACATGTACACATAAATAAAAATAAGTATTTTTAAAAAATAAGAATAATGGTACAAAGACTAAATTCTTAAATTTATATATTCTGGAAAAATTATTCAAAAATATACTGCATCCAAGTACAAGATTAATCACCATAATTATATAGTTGATATAACCGTAAGACAAAACAAAAAGAAATGAGGTAAATATTTTAATGGTATGAAAATTGAGAGTGAGAGTCATGAAAACAAAATGCTACATTTGTTGTGATTGTCACTATGACACGGTTAAATTCAGAACACTAGCTAATATTCTCAGTTGTAGTTCAAAAATAAAATTACAGATCTGCTATATACTTTCTACAAAAGATACTCCTTGAAAATAACAAAAAGTGGTAGAAAATAGGATGTGGCTAAAGATAGGTAAGGTAAAACAAAGGGAAAAAAACCATGAACAGAATTCACAGCAAGAGAGAATGATGTTTAAAGGGTGAGGTTTGCAGGAGATTCAAACCACAATGAAGATAAAATACTGTATTTACATATTGCATGACACAGCTACAAAAAGCATTTTGTAAAAAGAAATACACAGAGAAATAGCCAAATCATAATTTTATTACCATGACTTTTAATGTCTTCTAAATAAACAAGTGAATAAAAACATAGTGGTTTTTAGTAGTATGCACTAAGTTTTTCATTTTCTGCAGGATAAACAGGATTCTTGAACATTGATGGTTTGTTTATTAGAAAGACAAACAATAAACTCCCAGTTGTGGATACTGGTCTAGTTCTGTTTCTTATTGTGGTAACCAAATACCTGAAAAGAAGTGACTGAACAGAGGAAGGGTTTTATCTGGCTCATGGTTTGAGGGGATACAGTCCACTAAGGAGGGTAGGGTTTGGGAGCAAGAGCTTAAGGTGTTCAGTCATATTGTCTCTGCAGTCAGGAAGCAGAGAGTAGACAGGAAGCTCAGCCAGGGTATAAAACTCTACCCCCAGGGACCCACTTCCTTCAGCCATGTTCTACCTCCTAAATGTTCCACAACTTTTTCAAAACAGCATCACCAGCTGGGGACGTGTTCAAACACATGAGCCTATGGGGAACATTTCACATTCAAACAACAGTTTCCCTGCCCAGATCCTCCTTCAGTCTCTGGAGTTCTCCCAGCAGACAACACTCAAGTCACCAGTTGAGTCAGAGACTTTGACTTGACTCCCCAAGGCAGCCTCCATTCAATGACTGATAGGGGAGTAAAGACCATCTGTTCTCCCCCATCAACAGGCAACTAGGAAGTATTCTCCAGAGTCACCTGTAGGGTAGGCTGAGGCCTCCACTGAGACTCTAGTGGAGCTGCATTCCCCCTCTCCCCAGTCCTGCTTCCTTCCTTTCCATTGCACAAATGTGATTTGACCACCAGGTACCTTGTTCATCTATCTTCAGCATACCAAGAGTCATCTAGATCCCACTGACTGATGTTCTAGTCAGCCTCAGACCACGGTAACAAACAGGTAAGATAACTTACAAAGTGGAAATGCTTGGTTTGACTCACAGTTTTGGAAGTGACAACCCCAAACTAGGTCTCATTTCTTTCCAGCCTATGATGAGGCAGTATATCATGAAAAGGAGAACACAGCAGAGGAAAGCTGCTCACCTGGTAGCTAGGATATAAAACAATAGAAAAGGAAGGGGCCACAATAATGCACTGTCCTCCCCAAAGGCATGGTCCCAACACCTTAGAGATAGCCCAGTAAGCTCTGCCTCTTAAAGTTGCACCACTTCATACTAGTCCCAAGCTTTGAACACCTGGGTCTTTTGGGGACACTCCAGATCCAGATTATAGTACTGGGCCTCTCAACCCACGAAAATAGACGATGTTACAGGCAGAGGGGTTGCACATCAATGCATGTGCTTATTCACCACAGTGATTGGACTGAGGCTCACAACTTGAACTGTAGCTGACTTAGGCCATACAAACTATGAAAACACCACACATCAAACTTATTGATATGTGCTGCTAATTCTGTATTCAGAAGCCAATTCACAGTTATAAATACCGTTCATTGCATATGCATAAAACAAAAAATCCAATAAGAAAGATGGACTACAAACATGGTTAAAGAAATAAGGACAATATTTTTAAAATTTTATTTTTTATTGGATTTTTGGGATTTTCATATAATATAGTTTGATGGTATTTAGACTCTCTCTCCTATCCATACCTCCCCCTACTGCCCCCTGCCCAATTTAATGTACACAGATATATGCATATATGTACTGTGGTAGTTTGAATGAAAACATTCCCCATAGGGTCCAAGTGTTTGGACATTTTGTCCCCAGATGATGGCGCTGTTTTGGGAGGTTTTAGAAGGTGTGGCTATTCTGGAAGCATGTCACTGGGGGTGGGCTTAGAGAGTTCTTAAGCCTTGCCAGATCTCTAGTGGCACTCTTGCTTCTTGTGGCTGCATGATGATGTGGGAGCTTAGCTTCTGCTGCTCCTGATCCAGCCACCTCCAGCCACCTCCAGCCACCATGCCTCCCTACCATGATGGACTGTAATTCCCCTGGAACCGTAAGGTCAAATAAACTCTTCCTTCTATACATTGCTTTGGTCAGTGTTTCTGTCCTTGGAAGACACTGTCTTTTCTCCTCCCAGCAGCCCTCTGCCTCCCAAGGCTCAGGAATCATTGTAGAAGAGGAGGTGGAAAGATCCAAAGGTGTTGGATGGTGACAAGGAAACAGTCTTCCAGGCAGCTGGTCAGTTACTCATACAAACTTACAGCAATGGTGACAGCAAGCACAAGTTCAACTTAAGCTCATATCAGACAAAATCCCACTTAGAACTGGGGAAGTGGGTAAGAAATTCCAACCCGACCTAAGAAACTCTTGGCAATTGAGGATTCAGAAACATGTAAAATGACAGAATTTCTAAAAGTGCCTTTAAATTATTTCAGCAAGTTAAAAAACAACCAAAGAGGTGAAAAATGTTGCAAAATATTGATAATTGGTATATAATGGTAACATATGTATATATGTGTGTATATATGTACATTATACTGTTCTTAATTTTGAATGTGTATGTACATTAAACAGAAGAGAAAAAAGAAAAAGAAATGTAAATATTAATTAGAAAAATATATGAATATATAAATTGTACTTTAAAAAACAATAAGAAATAACTCATCATATCTAATCAAGAATCAGGAATGAATAAATGAATATATAATTAGATACAACATTATAGAACAAAAGTTAGATTTAAATATTATAGGGCTATCATCATAACATCAAAACTTTTAGCTAATGAATTTTAAATTCTCAACAAAACCAAAATCCTAGCACTTTAGAGGTAGAGAGGCAGGAGGATCAGAAGCTCAAGGTCATCCTCCACTACATATCTGGTTTGAGACCAGCCTGCACTACATGAGACCCTGTATCACATGCTAATGATTAGAACTCTATGGTGGCTGGTATGCTTCCCCTGGTATTTCTAGGGGATCCTACAAATAACTAGGATGATCCTCTTTGTATCCACACCACAGTGTCATTGCTTCCTCCTGAGTGTGAGCCAGACCTGGGACCTGCTTCTAATGAACAGTATGGCATCAAGAAAATACTGTCGTGTCCTGTTTGTGATAAAGTTCTGTAAGGCTGGAACTTCTATTGATTGCTGAGGACTCTTTCCCATTCTGGCTTTGATGAAGACTGCAGACCCGTGGAGGAGCACACATGGAAAGAAACTTCAGGAGGTCTCAGATTAGCAGCCAATGACCAACTGAGGCCCTCAGCCCTATAGCGTGCAAGGAACTGAATCCTGCCAACAACCTCCTATACAAACTTAAGCAGATGCTTACCCACGTGAATCTTCATATCAGACCTTCACTCCAGAGAGGAGACTCCAGCTTCACCCAACCCACGCAAATGGTAAGCTAAAGGCATGGGGTGTTCAAGCTGACAACTCATTTAAGAATTTTTACATTTATTTATTATTTATTTGTGTGTGTGTGTGTGTGTGTGTGTGTGTGTGTGTACCCACATGTGCCAAGGTGCACAAGTGGAACTGAGAGGATGACTTGTGGGAGTTGGTTTTCTCTTTCCACTATGTGGATTCTGGGGCTTAAAATTCAGAACTCTCGGCTTGACCACAAGCACCTTTATCTGTTATGCCATCTTACCAATCTTCTGAACTCACTACACAGCAATGCATAAGTGGAACATATGGATTTAGCTTTTAAAAATCACCACAGATATGTCCAGAGATCTGGAATCTAGGAAGTTAACTGAAAAATTTTTATAATTGAGAACATTCGAAATCCATTTAAATGTCAATGGATAAAAGCTGAGGAAATCAATTAAAATACAGGTGAACCACAGGGAATCATTTTTGTAGGTTAAAAAGGTCAAGCATTACTGATTTTATGTTTCAACTTAATGCATTCAAATGAAATCATGACATTAAAAGAATGTTCATGAAAAACACCTTAGAGCTGGTGGAGGAAATATCATGAAGCCTCCATGTGAAAAAAATTATAAACCCTTAAAATATGATTTAAAGTTTCCAGAAGGAGGTAAAGACATGCAAATATGGGATTTGTGATTTTTCTTTTATTCTGTACTTCTCCACAGTGGATTATATTATGACTGGTGGTGGTGGAAATCAGAAATCAATGTTGGTTAGTGCAAGTCAGCAATGGGATAGATCCCTAATCCTGCAGTAAACTTCCTGTTTAGTGTCGATGTCTCACAAACCACTCTGCCTGATTTCCTGGGCTTATAGAGTGCATTTAAAAGTACTCTGCGATGCCATCAGCAGCTCTGTGGGATTAGCCCTCCGCCTTCTGGAAATCTATCATCCTCTCCTGTGGAACGGCCCTTCTCATCTTGCCCTGGTTCTTTGAGTCGTTCTCTTCAAATCTCTTGGTTTCTGATATTTCATGATGCTAGGCATTCAAGGGAATTTTAAGGAAAATGTGTTCTGAGAGCACGTGGAAAAGCACTATGTATTTGTCTTTCCTCCTCCAGTTACATCTGCCCTTCTGTTGCTGTTCCGTTTCATCTGTTACTCAGTTAATGACCCTATTGGAAAGCTGAAATAGTCCCCAGCTTGAGAAGGGTTGATGGATAGTTTTCTCTCAGACCTCAACAATATCTTGGGACAGCTGTGTGGGTCCCGAGGGATAAGCCGTTAGCTGGGACGTCGTTCTCGCAGAGAAACACATCCCCTGCATCAGAATAAGGACCTACCATACCTCATGCATGCGACTCTGTCATGTCCTGCTTGGACAGGCTTCCAAGACGCCTGTGCCCTGGAGAATAAAGACTTCTGAGAGACATGATCTGGCAAATCCAGTTAGAGTTGGTACAATCAAGGAATATGCTGTAACTATAGAAAAAGGGATGGTGTAGAAGCATTAACGGGTGACTGTGTATTTTCTTATATGAAGAAAGCCCTTTAAATACTTTCAGTTTCAAAACTAAGCCTCAGTTGTAATAACATGTGATTAGACAGGCACAGACAAAAATCCTACTGGTTCATCCACCAAGCACCATCTTTGGCACAGAATAGGCTCCTACGAGGTGAATGTTGAAAGACTCAATGACTCGCTGCATAGGAAACATGAAGGATCATTGATAGTTCTTCTTTAATTTGGAATCTTCTGCCTGTTGATCCAACTTGTAATCTTGACAGCCACCCAGAACCACCCTCCTTCTCGCCTCTGCATGGGGTTTTTGAAATGTTTGCTCACAATGCTTGTCTTCATGTCTTCATTGCTCGTTTCCCTGAGGCTTAACATTGCCGGTGCTTTCCGTCACTCTTAGAATATTAGCATTTTTCACTCAGTGACAAAGGAGAAAACGCTGTCCTTGTCCTTTGCTTTGATTAAGGAAATTAGAATGGGAATAAGGGAGTGGGCTCTGGTGGGAGTATATCCAAGCCGTGTTTCTCATTTCACTTGTGGATGAAAGCATGCCAATGCGTCTCTCCTCGTGTGAAAAGATATAGCCTGTCCCTCATCTCTGCATTTGGAGCAGAGTGCTTTCTGGCCTGTGTTCGTGTCTTCCAGTGGTGCTTTCTTTAATTGACCCCTCTCCACCTCTGAAATTCCTAAAATTTTCTTACTTCAGGTCCCTTTAGAGGGGCAAAGCTGAGTGTGAGCCTTTTACAATCCAAAGGCATGGATGTGCGCACAGCTTGTATGTTGGCAAGCCCAGCATCCTCAGGTCTGGCCTGCAGCCTGGGATGGCCAACTTGATTGCATTTTCCCTATACTCTCCTTTTTCTCCTAAAGGCTTTCCTGAGCATGCCAGGGGGTCTGCTCACCCTCTGAATCTGGCCTTTGTAAGTGAGGGCAGTACAGGTCAATAGATTAGCATGGACTTTGGAGTCAAATTCACATCTTGGCTCTGGCATTTACTCCCTGTCAGGTATGAGCAGACAAGTTGTCCATTCTAAGCCCATTTCCACATCTGCGAAATGGGTTCATCACCCCCCACACACACCCTTTGCAGGAGTTACAAAGCAGTGTCCTCAAAATGGTATCCTCCAGATATACATTATCACCTGGCAGCTTGGTAGACACAGGAACTCTAACACCCCATTACATATCTGCTGGAAACTCTGGGGAAAGGGCATAGGAGACTGTGCTCTAATAAGCCCAGACTTGATTCATGATCAAGTCTGAGTTCTATTAAAAATTAGCAACACTTGTTTAAGTGCTGATATTGTTTAAAAATCTGATATCATAGGAGCTGGGAAGATGGCTCAGTTGGTAAAGGCTTTCTGCAAAAGCAAAAGGACCTGAGTTAGTCCCCAGCACTCATATAAAAAAGCTAAGCACATGGTGCTCACCTGTAATTCCATCACTGGGGAAGTGGAAACACAGGGGTCCCTGAATCTCAGTGACTAGCGAGCCTGGCTGAATCCAGGAGCTCCAGGTTCAGTTAGAGACCATGCCTCGAAATATAAGGTGGAGAGGAATCAAGGAAGACACTAGATATTGACCTCTGGCCTCCACATGTACACGTTCTCATGCACACAACTACTCAAGCACATATGTACAGTACACACACACAGAGAGAGAGAGAGAGAGAGAGAGAGAGAGAGAGAGAGAGAGAGAGAGCTCTGCTTTATTATCCTTATTATTATGTATTCCACTGAGTGTAGTGTTGTCCTGCATTCATTAATCTCTATTATGGGATGCAATATAGCATAGTAGTTACTAAAAGTACAATACTAATTGTGGAATCAGATTAAGGTTGCCCCAAATTCCACTTATGCCACCTCCATTATATTGGCTGAGTTAATATCCTTTCTGTTCTTCCCCATCTGTAAGATGGACCCAATGACAGTAAATAACTGCTCCATTGTTTGTTGTGAGGGGACAAGATATGGAGAATACTTTTCCTACTGTATAATACATAGCAAGTGCCTCCTCAAAACTTATTATTAGAGTCTGAAAGCATGTTCATTTAACTGTAGTTATGTTGTAAACTCTTGGAAAGTAGGGCTAATAAACCTTTTATATTAATTTTATTATTTATATGTATGTGGGTGATGAGAGGGTGTATGCCCATTTGTGCAGGTGCCTGTAGAGTCAGAAGAAGGCGTCAGAGGCCCTGGAACTGAAGTTACAGGCACTTATAAGTTACCTGACATTGGTGCTGAGAACTGAACTCTAGTCGTCTGGAAGATCAATATGAGCTTTTAACCACTGAGCCTCCAATCTCCTCTCTCCCCCAGCAGACCATTTATGATGGTTTGCATTTAATGCATATACCTAGGGCACAATTACTGCTTGTTGACCTGACTCTCATTACCCCATTGCTTAAGACTCCTTTTTAAAGATTTATTTATTTTTATGTGTATGAGTGTTTGCTCCATGTGTCCATGTGTATACGTGCAGCACATGCATGGCTGGTGCCCACAGAGGCCAGAAAAAGGAGTTGGATTCCCTGGAACTGAAGTTATAGATCGTTTTATGCTGCAGTGTGGGTACTGAAAACTGATCGGTCAGGGCAGAGATCTTGTAGAATGGCCTAGGATTGATCTTAATTCTGCCAACCACCAGTTCTGAAACAGGATTCTAATTCTTTATCATTAAAACACAGGTGATACTTTGTATGAGTCTGGAAATGGAAATTACTGACTTGAGTCAGTGTAAATCATAAAGACCTATGTTAGTCTGGGAGATGCAGTCAGTAAAGTGTTGCCGCACAAGCATGAAGACCTCAGTTTGATCCTCCAGCACTCATGTAAAAAACAACAGATTTGATGACACATGACTGTATTCCCAGCACTAGGGAGGTGGGGACAAAAGGATCCTGGGGCTTGGTGGCCAGCCAATCTAGCTGCATCTGTGAGTTTCAGATGCAGTGAGAGACCCTGCATCAAATTATAGGTGGAACGTGGTTGAGAAATATACCCAGTTTCAACTCTTGGCCTCCATATGCATACATAGATACACATGTGCATGCACTCCCACATACATGTGCACACACACACACAGACACGAACACATCTCTCTCACACACAAATAAAAAAGACATGTACGATATAAGTTCCAAGAAATCCCATCATCAGAGTGGTTCCAGCACTGCTTTAACCAGTAGCTCGGTGTTGTCATCAGGGCCCAGGTTCTTTCCACCTTCTTGCTCTCATCCATGGTAGGAGATGGTCCTAGGGATCACATAGTAACACCAGAATATACAAAGAAGAGAAACCATCTAGATGTATCTCCTTACTTAAAACTACAAGGGCACTCAGCTGACTTATCCCTGTCCCCAAACCATTATAGGTATGAGCCTGGAATTACCATGGTTAACTTAGGCCAATCACCCAGATTGATATGAATGAAATGGGGATTTACTAATGCTATCACATAGAACCAAATTTACAAGTAATTGCAATTAAATTGGACACTTTTCTAAACATTACCTTAATCTTTTGCCTTCCTTTTTGAGTCTTTTCTCTCAAGTCATATGTTCTGCTACCAGCTTCACACAGCTGCAATTTATCCACCTCTCCAAGTGGCCCTATCACCTTCCAAGTCTAGGTCAACATCCTTTCTTTCCTGAATCTGCAACAGTTCCTCCCCACAATTTCTTTTTAAACTTTATTATTGATCCATTCCTATCGATGTCCTCTACAGCCACCAGGGTGAATTTTTTTTATAACATAAATTGCTCTAAAGCCTTCTGTGGCTTCCCATTCTCCTTAGAATTAAATTAGAGCCAGATGTGGTAGGCATGAGAATATATCTCCCAGAACTTCAACCACAAGGAGCACAATTAACTGACCAAAAGCCTCCAGTGCCAAGTCCTGACCTTGTGGAAGGTCATACGTCCCACAGTCTATTTCCAGTCAGTGCCTGGATACTAAGAACAGATCACACAGGACTCTTAAGATGGTGGTCCTTGGATTAGGCACTCACCAAGAGCCCTCCCTCAGCTCAACTTCCCCGACACTACACAGCAGGTTGGCACCCTTCCACCCAATCTTTCTTTTAACTTTTTGTGTATATGTGGTATATGTATATTAAGTGTGAATGTGAGTGTGAGTGAGTGTGTGTGTGTGTGTGTGTGTGAGAGAGAGAGAGAGAGAGAGAGTAGGACAGAGGTCAATATTGGGTTTCTTCCTTAATTGCACCACATCAAGGTCTCTCACTGAGGCTAGAACTCACCAGTTGGCTAGACTGGCTGGCCAGCAAACCCCAGGAAGCCTCTTGTCTCTACCTCCCCAGCTCCGGGGTTCCAGGTGCCATGCCTGGCATTTATGTGAGTGCTTTTATTTTCATGCAGGCACAGTACCCATTTAGCATTCTCCCTCGCCTCCTACCCAACCTTTCTTCTTTTCTCTTTCACTCAAGAGAGTATACTGACCTGCATAGAGCTCTGATGGTATCTCAGTCTCCCTCTCTCTTAGTTACTTCCTTGACCAAAAGCCTGACATAGTAATGGTTGGCACAGTGGCATTTCTATCAGGACGCCCTACATATGGGACAGTGGTAACCCAAGATGGCAATGAAACTGAAAAGTTCCCATTACCTAATGCTTTCATTGCTGGCATAATGTGGATGCATAGCAAGCTCCCAAGCATTTTTGGTGATGCAGATATGAACAAATCTACTGTGCTGGTTTATGTATTTACTATATTTTTGTTTTTTTAGAATATACTCCTTTTATTCATTAAAAATTTTTACTATAAAACAGTATACCCTGTCACACTGGCAAGTACCTCCCACACCTGGTGTTTCCTGCATTCATAAGACCATGTCGGGACTTGGGGTGTAGTTCAGTGGTGGAAGAGTGGCCCACCCCTGAATTTAATCCCCAGGATTACAAAAATGGTTATTTATTTATTTATTTATTTGTATAAATCTTTTGTCTGCATGTATGTAGATGCACCAGTGCATACAATGCCTGCAGAGGCCAGAAGAGGGCATCAGATTCCCTAGAACTGGAGTTAAGGAAGTTGTTAGCCACCCAGCATGTGAGTGCTGGGAACTGAACCTTGGTCTTCTGTGAAAAGCCAGTGCTCTTACCTGCTGAACCATGTCTTCAGCCCCACAAAAACATGTTTTTAAAAACAATAAATCAGGGGCTAGAGAGATAGCTCAGATCTTATAAACACTTGTTGCTCTTACAGAGGACCTGGGTTTGGTTCCCAACACCCATATGTTAGCTAACAACTGTCTTTAACTCCAGTTCCAGGGAAATCCAACATCCTCATCTGACCTCCATGGGCATTGTACAACACAGATGCAATACACTCATACACATACACATTGAACAAAAAATAATATATATTAAAAAATACAAATCAAAATTGGATATGGCTGGACATGGCAAAGTGTACCTGCAGCTCCATCTCTCAGAAGCCTAAAGTAGGAAGAACACTTGGGTTCAGGAATTCAAGAGCAGTTTGGGCAGTATACTCAGATCCCATCCTCAGTAAATAAAAAAAAAAAATGAGGGCATAATGGAAACACATCATGTGGCTGACCTGTGGCATCTAGATTTGTATAAAGACACTTTATGATACTCTAAGAAATGTAGAAGGTACAATTCTCTGTTATCAATCAATGCATGGCTGTACTTCCAATCCTGTGTTGGCAGCCATGTCTAGTAGGATCAAAACCAACACATACCCGTGGTCTCGGCTCTGTCTACCTGTCCAGCATCACCCCTCACCACTTATTTTTCACCTTTGGTGCTTCAACTACCCTGAAAATAGACATCTTCCTTTTGCTTGATGATCTTTACACATGACTCTTCTGTGCCCTAATGCTACTCCCCAAAACACTAAAGTCTCAGCATAGCTGTCATTTCTCCCTGAACTCTTTATTCTCCATCGCCCCCATGCATATGTATCTAGGTGCACATACATGCACATACACTAACTCACTCTCACTTACCCTAGGATAACATCTCTGCACTGGAGTCCAGAATATTCTTCCAGAGCCACAACAGAACACTCATTGGTCAGTTGTAAGTTTTGACTCAGGTGACTAGACTGCAAGTTCTTTGTCAGGCAGGATCATATCTTCCTTCTTCCCCTATTTTCCTAGTACCCAGAACAGGGCCTTGAATATATTGTCTATGTGTTGATGCCTCTTCTCCTTTTGCATCTTCAGTGCATGGCTAGGGAGACACTAACAGAACTCTGGCAGACATGTTTATTACCCACCCCCAACATCGACCTAGTTTGGATGTAGAGGGATTGTAAAAGCTCTTCAGATCATACCATTGAGCTTAGAGACTTGCCCAGCCTGTCTGTCCCTAGGTTTAGACAGGAGCTGGTCTCAGCCCCAGGGAGGTTCAGTTTAAATGTATGTCAATCATGATTTGGCGAATCCTGGATTAAAAGATCAAAGCTGACAAGTGGTCTGTTAAGAGAGGGGGCATCCAGGACATACAGGAGATGTTTGGAGTAGAGTGTACACAAAGGGATTTAGGAGGAGCAGGGTTTCTCTGTGAGTGCAGTTGATGAGTTACACAAAAGCACCCAGCATAGAGGTTTGCTGGGGCTGTAACCCAGCCCACATTCCTTACTCCATCCAGAGTTCTCCGCTGTGAGACTGCCTCAGCTATTATCTAACAATCTGGAGAAGACATCTTTGGTAACTATACAGGGGTGCACCATGTTCCAGCAGCAATGCTGGGCAGGAGGACTCTAGGAAAAGGCGTGGAACTGGACGCAGCAGAGCTGAGTTCTGGTCCTTGTGGATCTCCATCAGGCTAAAGGGTGCTAGGAAGATCACCTCCTTCTGGCAGCTTCGGATACTATTTGTGAGCCCCATGGTGGGCCAGGAACTGTGTTTAGGCACTGGGAATGCAGTGAATACAGAAAGGATGAGACAGAAGGACAAATGGTTCCTTTGGAATGCACTAATAGATGGGAAAATGGGCGTGAAACAAATAATCGCATAAATAAATCAGGCCAACTATGATAAGTACTGCACAGATAAGTCAAGAGATCTGTGAGAGAGGATTACATAGAGGGCCTCATTTGCAAGATGAGAAGGAATTAAGGAAGACACATGAGTATGCGTTAATTAGAATGTTTGGGGGGAGTAAGATATAACTATGGGATAATGTTTATTTATTCAACCAATATTTATGAGTGCATGTTAGCTGTTGGGGTCTGGGACAAAGAAGAAGGAGAATGCTGAAGCAGAGCGAAGGAAGCAAACAGAAAAGGAAATCCCGTGAAGTGGAAGGTGGCGGGGAGCGTCTTTCAGGACCTTGGAGAGCAGGGGGCTTGGCCTTTTCTTCTGGCAACAGGGAGACGATGCTGAAGATTTAAGCACCCATGTGATAGGCTATGATTCACATGTTGAGCAGAGCACACCAGCTGCTTTTGAGAGACTACAGCCTTGTATGCACTAAGACCCCATTGCCCATTGGCTGCTGTAGGAAGGTGCTCAGGCCTACCCCACCTCTGTTTACCCAGAACATAGTAAACAGCCTTTTAGTCAGGTGACCCGAGATCTGCAACTTCTTTATCATTTGTCTCTCCAGTGCATCAGAAGAGTTGCTGTGCCTTTGTGGACCTTGGCTCCCGTAATTCTTCCTATTCAATGGAAGGCTTGGCTCCCGTAATTCTTCCTATTCAATGGAAGGCTAGTCTAAGAGGAGTGAAGGACAAAATAGCAACACCCACGTGCCAAGCTGTTCCTAGAGCAAAGTCCCTCTGCAAAGTCAGGCAGGTTGATTCAGATTTTGTGACCTGGGGATTGACTCATGATTTCTAATATGTCACTGAGATGGACACATCATGATCCACCCAGAAGACACAGTCCTTTGCAAGAGAAGCAAATACTCGCTAGCCAGAACCCTGGTTCTCTTCAGGGATTTAGGTAAGGGGACAAGAGAGTGTTTCTCATCAGAGACTGAGCATTCCCAGGGAGGGAATCTTTATTGACTGAAGTCAATCATGCAAAGTCCACCATCCTCATCAATGACTGGTTCAGGTATAAACACGTTACATAATTCTAGGAGGTTTACAGGTAAGATACATGTCGAAACAAGTATAAAGTGGGACTGGAGAGATGGCTCAGTGGTTAACAGTACTGGCTGGTCTTCCAGAGGACACTGGTTTGGTTCCCAGCACCCACATGGTAGCTGAAAACCATAACTCCAGTTCCAGGGAATTCAATGCCCTCTTCTGGCTTCCATGGGTATTGCACAACATGGCTGTGCACTTACATACATGCACGCAAAACCCTCATATACATAAAATAAAAATAAATTTTTAAAAATTAAAAAAGAATACAAAGAAGTGGGAAGAGATGTCACGGCTCTTTCACAGCAGTGAGGAGAACAGTATCAACATTGTAGGACTCTGAGGTCTACTTAAGTTGAATGAACTAACTGTGTCTTAGGGTTTCAGCTAAGTGGAAGACTATATGTCCTTCACTGTTAAGCGATTTTTCTATTTTTGGGGGGTGGGGGCCCCACAGCTGAAAACATTTTAACTGGTGAAGGTTCTCTGGACCTGACTTTGAAGTGTTTGGGATAACACTTTATAACTTTCACAGTTACCCTGCCAATATTATGTAGGCCATATCTAACAACAACTCCATAATGAATGAAATCTGTATCTAGTTAAGCTTCCTTCCTGGGTATCAGGTTGGACATTCAACTAGTGACATAGTCTGAAATTTCTATTTGGCATCTGACTCACATGTCTACTTCTGTTTTGGAGACTATCTCCCTGTGAATGGAGGCCTATGGACACTTTCTCTTTATGTCTTTAAACCAGCACTTCCATTTTGACTTTGCAGTGTGATAACTCTAGTTGTAGTTGGGTACTTAATATCTAGATCATTGCTTGTCATAAAGTGAGACTAGGTTTTGATTACTGGTTTCCTAAGTGAGCAAAGAAACACAAAATCTTCATCAGGAGGTTGAATACAGAAAAATAGGCATTCATGTCCCTTGACAGAGTCACAAACACACCCCCTTCGAATAGTTTCAGTTCAGTCATTGGAATCCTCAGTGGAATGGTAGAATACAGAATTCTCAGAGATCGAGAGATGGAGCTTTATCAAAATGTGCTCTAGTCACAGGGACCACTGGGAGACAATTTGGCATGTGGACCAGCCCCCAGGTGTACACATGCACATGTCTTATGTGCTTGGAAAGTTCTGGTCTGTCTGGGTAAATCAAGATGCCCCATGAGCCCTTGTTCCTTTAACTCAGTCCTGATGAAGGCACATGTCACAGATCAGCTGGCATCTCTCACAGTTTCTCTGCTTCCTTCCCTTTTCCTTCTCTTTTCTGCCTTGAGTGTACATGGTCATTTCTCTACAGGTTCCATTTCCTCTGAGCTGGAAGTCCTCTCTAATATAACACTATGATTATAGGGATCTTTTTTTTAAGTATACTTTGAACTAAACTGTGGAATTCTTACAGAGGAATGTCCAGAGTATCAAAGTGGAACTTAGTAAATTTCCAAGTGATTGAGAAACAGAGGGGGCTGCAGACGTAGCTTATTTTATAAAGTGTTTGCCAGGCAAGCACCAGGTCCTGAGTTTGATCCCCAGAACTCATGTGAAAAAGCCAGGTACTGGGTAGGTAGAAACAGGAGGACGCCTGGGGCTCCCTGGTCAGTCAGCCTAGACTACTTGGCGAGTACCAGGTTCAATGAGAGACCTTTTCTCAAAAGACAAAATGGGCAGTGTCTGAGGAGTGACACCCTAGGTTGACCTCTGGCCTCCAGATGGGCGCGCGCGCGCACACACACACACTCACTCACACACACACACACACACACACACACACCTGTATATACATACAGAGAGAAGAGAGAGGTATACGTAGACTATCCCTAGGCCCTTGCTCTCTTCAGGCTGTTCTCTTGCCTCGCTTCCCTGACCTTTCTGATTTCTAGATAAATTCTGTGAGTTTGAGGGCTGGATACAAATGGAACTATGCAACAGGTGTTTTGTATTATTTTTACAATGTTTGCAGGCTGCACTACTGTTGTTGCATATAAAAGTACTCCATTTATTTTCATTTTACAGATAAAGATGGCAAGGCTCAGAAAGAGGAGTCACAGGCCAAGGTCACTAGACATCCACCAGAGACCATTGTCTCTTCCCCATTGTATCTAGGAATCACTTTCTTGCTGCCCTTACAGCGCCCTCTCTGGACAAATCGGTATCTTCTTTTCCATCTAACAGGGCCATTTTCTGTTTGAAAGAGACAGCTTCCCCCATCTCTTTAAAGCCCTTCCTTATTCTTGGCTCCCAAATAAAATCCTCTTTATTTCCCCAGCTCTTTCCTTCCTGTATTTGTGATATAAAACCTTTCCCCAGCTCCACTTGCAATTACCACCGAGAGAAATCTCATCTATTTTGGGTGATTCATTTACGCTTTCACACTAGGGCTGTCTTAACACACCCAGATGATCCTCTTCAGGACAGCTTGCCCCCTCGGAGTTACACCTTTTCAATACTACCAGCTCCTGACTCACACCCCCTCCATGGAGAGTCTCAATCTTTTCATGATTTCATTCCTTACACTGTTGGAAATAGATCATTCAACACAGACAGTACTGATAAGAAGAACAGCTCCTCCCTGCCTGGGGCCACTGGGCTTACCAACTCTTCAGTGTAAGCATCTTCTATGAGGATTTAATTTAGATAATGTAGACAACAGATTTTTATCTATCACCCTGGTCACATTACCTCTGGGTAGGGTGAACATAATCCATTGGCTGTTTAATTAGAAAGTAGTCCACAGCATCTATGTCTGTGGGATATGGGGATAAAATAAGGATAAAGAGGCAAGACTCAGTTCAGACTCACTGTATGACCTTGAGACTCTCACTTCCCCCACTCTGGGCTCCAGGGTCCCATTAGGGTAATGAAGGGAATTTGACGTGAATCAGGGAGGGAAAGCCTTGTGAGTGTTCATGTAGGACCACCATTAATTCTGCAAGACTGGGCCCTAGCATGATAGGTACTGCAGTTTGGATCTGGAATGTTGCCCAAAGGCCCATGTGTGAAAAGTTTGGTCCTCAGTATGTGGCTTTAATGGAAACTTTAAGAAGTGGGGCCTAATGGGAAGAAATTAGGTTATCAGGAATATGACCTTGAAGGGGTTACCCCCAGGTATCTCTTTCTTTGCTTTTTTGGCCAAGGTGTTGACCAGGCCTCCTCACCACATGTTCCCGTCATAATATATTTGGCCACCACAAGCTCTGTCCCCAGAGAAGATGCCCCCCTCTAATTCACACTATAGCACTGTGCACATAGCAAGCACATGATTTTTTTTTTTTAATCTGTGAAAACAGTTCAGGGTTTTCCAGCTTCTCCAAGCATGCAGCTTCCTTAAGGATTCAAAACCATTAGTTGACATTGTCTCTCAGGGCCCTGACTTCCCTAATATATACCTATTTCTTTCGAATTAAAACATTCTATCCTGGAGGGAAGTTCATTAAAACTCAGGAAGGAAATGAAATTTGCAAGGCTCGGGAAGCAAACAAAATTCACAAGTTTTAGGTAGCTCCTGGCAAATTTTAAGATTCACAGTGTTGCTCCTTAAGGTTACGTAAGCAGCAACAGTTGTTCAGGAAAGAAGACTCTGACCAGCCTAGATGCCTGCAAGTGGTATAGGGAGCTCAAGGGGTGCAGCTTGTAAGCTGTCACACATGTAGGAGTATGGGATTCTCTAGTGATGTCGGTATCTTTGAGTCACCCCTACTCCTATATATATATATATATCCCCAATAAATCCAGTGGGAGTTCATTAAGCTGAACTTGAATAGAACCATTTCTTTGGTCTGTTGTTGGTGCCCTGTCTGGATTGAAGAGACTTTTGTTCACATCTTCCCAGGAAAACTTATACGACACCTGACATTCACATGTCAGTTGATATTTCCTTTTGCCGTCACTCTCCCCTCTCCTACTGTTGAAATGATCAATAACCACAGAACCCTACATCCCCAGTAAAGGAGCCAGCAAAGGCTGGCTGGCAAGGGGAAGGTTTCCTTCCTCAGTGAAGCAGTCTCACCCCAGGGGGACAGAGGCCCAATGTTCATGAGCAGAGAAAGCAGTCTTAAAAAGGGTGGGGTAAGGAGTCGGTGGAATGTGTTATTTGGTGGAGGCAGCAGGGTGGAAGGAGGCTGACAGAGAAGGCGAGAAGCTGCTGTTATTTGAGGTTTCCGGCTGAGTGCCAAAAATTACAACAGATGCAGCTGAGGTGGGTGGGAGGTAGGGAAAAGCTGGAGGGAGAGTAATTCAAACTTGGGGAAACTTCGGTGTCTTACTTAAGTTTCCTTTATTACCCATATTGACTCCTGGAAAGAAGTGAAAGGGCTCACATTAGCAGGCAGCCTCCTCTCTGTCCCACCCACACCAACCTTCACATCATCCATTATTTCAACCCGCGGATGGTCAATGTGTCTTTGATTAGGGCTTGATCATTTACATTGCACAAAGGATTTTGCACTCAGCTTTGTTTTTTTTTAAGCCTCCATTAAATATTTAAGTAGCTGGTCCCAAGAGCATTTAAATTAGGATTTGATTCATGTCAAATTGATTTACACGCCACCTTTGCCAATCACATCCTCTCTGCAGGGGACGTGAAATTGGGGCCAGGAGATTCAGTCTGTCAGCCATGGGAAAACGTTCTAGAAGGTTGTGGAAAATTGTCATTTTGGAACAGGTGGATTCTGAGATCATTCCCTGTGGTAACTCCTTTCTTTCGACTTCAGTTTTGTTGAGATTCTTGCAACCTACCTTTTCAGTATGGATCTTGGTCCCCAGATGGTGTTGTGTTTGGGGAATTTCTATAAACTTTGGGAGGTAGAACCCACCAGGAAGAAGTAAATCACCACTGGGGTTGGGTCTTTGGGATGCCTTATCCCTGCCTACTTCCTGCATCCCTCCCTGCTTCCTGTCTTCCATGATGTGCGGTATGAGGTGTATGACACAAGCCAGCTGCCAAGTGTATGGGGCCAAGCAATTTTGAACTTCTCAAACTTCTGAAATGGTGAGCCAAAATAAACCTTACCACCCTTAAATTGTTCCTGTTGGGTCTTGTAGTCACAGAGATGCAAAAGTACCCAGTGCAGCAGCCCTCCCTGAAGGACACACTCCCACCACTTCTGGTGATGCATCTATTCTCCACAATAATGTTTTCATTGTAGCTTCTGAAAACAAAACACAATGAAAGAAAAAGAATCTTCCAAACAAGAAAGCTCAAAGGCCTGCTACTTTTTAAAAAAATTATTATTTTTATTTTATGTGTATGAGTGTATTGCCTGCATATATGTGAGTGCACCCATGTCACGCAATGCCAAGGAGGTCAGAAGAGGGCTTAGGCTCCACCATGTGGGTTCTGGAAATCGAACCCTGGTCCTCTGCAAGAGCAGACAGTGCTCTTAACTGCTCAGCCATCTCTCCAGCCCCAAGCCCTGCTACTTTCAAGGTGGGGAGAATGACATCTAGAAAAGGGATGTGACTTGTCCACCACCGTATATACCTCACAGGAGGAAGGACTGGTTTCCTCATCTAGTTATTCATTCATTTGGCCAAGATTTATCTGACATCTATACTATTCATTAGTCATGGGAGATGGGTCTATAAAATGGAAATCAATTAACCTCAAGGTTTTCTTATGACACACCTCCATCTTCAGAGAATGTTTTTTAATCCACACTCTAGTTTGCTTTTTGTTGCTGTGATAAACACTTTGATCAAGTAAAACTTGGGGAGGAAAGGGTTCATTTGGCTCATAGGTTACAGTGCATCATGAAGGGAGGGAGGGAACAGGAACTTGATGTAGAAAATGAGGAATGATGCTTACAGGCTCACTCCACCTGGTTGGCTCAACACCTTTCTCATACACAAGGCCCGCCTGCTTAGGGATGGTGCTGTCCACAGTGCACTGGGCCCTTCTGCATGAATTAGCTATCAGGAAAATGCCCCCACAGACATGGCCACAGGCGAGTCTGAAGAAAGAAATTCTTCAGTTCAGGTTCCCTCTTCCCAGGTGACCCTAGGTTTGTGCCAAGTTGACAGCTGAAGCTAACGATGACAAAACACAATTATACTCAGTTTGGCTATTTATTTATAAGGATAGTAAGAGTTACTATTTTCCAGATCACCTCCAGATTGCCTCATTGAATCCTCATGACAACCTTTGAGATAGGTACCATTTTACTCCCATTTTACAGATAGGAAGATTGAGGTACAGATATATGAAGCAACTAGACTAAGATCATGCAGTAGAGCTGGGGTTCAGACTCAGTTTATTTGTCTGAATAATACCACCTGGCATTTTCTCAAGTATTTCTGTCACATGATCTTGTGAGGGGGGAAAGAAAAACCTACAAATATGCTTTTCAACATGCAGAAATTAAGTCAACTAAAAACATAAATGAAGACCATAAAATCAAAATTAAGAAAAAAAAGTAAACGGCAGAAGCTGAAATGATGGAGAACAACAGAGACTGACGGGGTGTATAATTTGAGTATGAGTCTCCTGAGAAAAATAGAGCCCCTTAAGTGCTCTTATTATCATAATTCTTGGTTAGAAAGCTTACTTTTGGGAAGTTCAAAGTTTATTGATGTTTTTCTTTTAAAGAGAGAATATTCAGCCAAGTGTGGTGGTCCATTCTTGTAATTCCAGAACTCTGGAGGAAGACAGAGGCAGGAGAATCATGAGTTCAAAGCCAGATGGGGCTAAATAATAAGTCTGGGCTAGCCTGGACTACACGAAATCCTATCTTAAAAAAATAAAACGTAAAACTCAGTGTACCCTGATGTGTTATAAGTCAAGGCCACGTCTTACTCATTTTTAGGGCACAAGCTCTGACATGCAGGAATGAAAAGGTGGTCAATACATTGAGGCAGGGCAGGAGGGAGGTAGACTCCATTTCCTTCTGATGCCCTAACATCTCCACAGGCTAGGTGTCCTGACATGACAGATATTTATTTCCTCACAGTTCTGGAGACCAGAGGTCTAAAATCAAGGTGTTGGCAATAGACAGAGCCTTATAATGGCAGCTTACCTCTTCCTAAACCACCTTTTCAAGCTTGACACAGGCGCAGAGCCTAGGACCTATAACTCGTCCTCAGGACTGTTGGTGTTCCTGGGAGATAGACCAGAGTGCTTTCTGTCTCCTTGCTGGTTCACCTACAACCAGCTTTTTCATTTGCAAAATCTGGTGCTCTGTTGGCTTCTATACAAGTCCCCCAGTGAGCCCTTGCTTACCTCTAGGGGAGGCTCCTTCTCTGCCTCTCCCAGCTTCTAGTGGGTCTGGCACTCCTTGGCTTATGGAGGCCACCTTCTACCTCTGCCCCATCTTCCTAGGGCAGGCTTCCTTCTGTGTCCCTGTCTCTGCTCTTCTCATAAGAATATCAGACATGCTAGGCTCTAGCTTCATCTCTTCCAGAATGACCTCATTAGAGCTTAAATCATACCTGCAGCCGCTCCACTGCCAAATAACATCCCATTCACAGGCTCTGGATGGAGGCGAATTAGGCAGAGGGATACTATTTAATCCACAAAGGTGGTCAGAGAGGGCCTCCCTGAGGAGGTGACATTTGTCTTGGCCTGAAAATTATGTGTGACCCAACCATTTACAAATGCGGAGGAGGGACAGCCTTGTGCCGGTGAAGATGCTAAGTCTGGAATAAGGATGGCATGTAACAAGTGGACTCTTGGGGAAGGACTAAGGGACTGAGGGAAGTGAGCAGAGGGACTAAGTGGGGAAGAAGCGAGTAGTGGTGGAATGAGGTTGAGGCAATGCTGGGAGCTTGGGGTTTTATTCAGGGTCCGGCTGCCCAGGTTCAGAGCAGAGGAATAGCATGAAATGCTTTGTAACTGATGACTCTGACCACCACATGCAGCACACCTTGAAGGAAAGAAAGCGCTGTAAGTAACAGTGGGGTCTGTGGGGATGTCCCTGTAACTGGCCATGGTGGAAGTTCTGATCAGTTTCAGAGCAGTGGAGGTGATGGGATACAGGCTATATTTGTCACGGGTAGACTTATAGATGGTTTAATTCTATACTAGGGAAATTAAAAAGGTGATCTAAGGGTCCTATGCATTATACCGAACCCGTAGCTGCTACTTTTCATTCAAAAGATGCCTAGTTCTCTTGTCTACGTCCGTACTTACAATTTAGACTCATTCATGTCACTCTATTGCATTCTATATTTCAGGATAATGACCATGTACTGCTTATAAATTCCCCTATTTATTGCCAAACACTTAGGTTGTTTTTAATTTCTCAAAGTTGCACTATACTGCAATAAAGACCAGCCCAAGCATTAATCTAATTGTCTATTCCTTTAAAGAATTTCTTGAACAGAATTTAGGTGCATGTCTGAGGGTTCCTCCGGGCTGGGAGAGTAACTGGGTTGTAGAGTATTTTCACTCTCAAGGGACTGTATTTATCTCCATGACAGTCCCATAGTTTCCCTGGTCATGGGACTAAGTCTCTTGTTTCTTGCTAAGCAGAAAAGGCCCATCCTTTCTTTCTTAACTGGACAGTCCCAAGGAGCACCCCTCTTTCCTCCTTTTTTCTGCCCTCATAAATTTAAAATTTTTGAGGATGCTGAAAGCCATATGCTACCTTGTGTCTGGTCTCTTAAAAACATAGAGTGACATTTTGGGAAGGAGACCAGGCTTCCAAATGTAGCTTGGATCTGGAAATAGCCCAGTCCTCCTTGTAGACATTTTTCTCTCCTGTAATACCTGTCCTCCTTTGATCCTGGGTCCAGAAGAAGAGGAGATTGGAGCCTCATACCTGTTCTGACTCACAGCTCTCCATCTGTTACAAGTCATTCTTGGTGCAAAGAAAGAAAGGGAGAGAAGACTGGGGAGGGAGACAGACTCTGGTCCCACTTCCTGTCTCTTTTCCAAAGGCTACCTACAAAGGGTATTTCATCTGCTCTGTATCTCTAGCTGTGTTAGAAGCAACTTTGGGAAAATTTGAAGTGATACACATTTTTTTAAAAAAAAAAAAAAAGAATAATTACCTTAATATGGAAAGAATCTGAAACTGGAAAGATGGCTCAGTTGTTAGGAACACTTGCTGTTCTTCCAGAGGACCTGGGTTTGATTCCCAGTACCCACATGGTAGCTAACAAGCACCTGTAACTCCAGTTCCAGGGGATCTGACACCCTCTTCTGGCCTCTGAGGCTTTGCATGATATGGGCTTACTTACATGCAGGCAAAAACACTCATACACATAAAAAATAAAAATAATAAATAAAATATTTTTTTAAAAAAGAAAGAACTCGCTGGGCATGGTGGCACATGGCTTTAATCCAGCACTCGGGAGGCAGAGGGAGGCAGATCTCTGTGAATTCAAGGCCAGCCTGGTCTACATAGAGAGTTCCAGGACAGCTGGGGCTGCAGGGAGACCCTGTCTCAAAAGAAAACAAACAAACAAACAAAAAAAGAACTCTTACAAATTAAAAGATTGACACAATTATGTTAAATTAATAGACAAGGAAAAATAACCACAGAAAATGCAGAATGGCCAAAATAAACATGCAAAGATGTGTGTCTTCAGTATTATTAAAGAAAAAAATTAGAGGGCTGGAAAGATGGTTATAAGTGCATTATTCCTCTTGCAGAGGACCCAGATATGGTTCCTAGCACCCATATTGGATAGCTCATAGCAGCCTGTAACTCCAGCTATGTGGTATCTGGTACCTCATGGCCTTCGTGGGCACCTGAACACATGTGACATACACATGCATTCACATATGCACACACATAAAAATAATAAAAATAATTTATTAAAAGAAAAAAATTTAAAGGCAAATTAAAACAAATACAGAGTCTGCCACCTTCTAAATCTCGGAATGAGGTAGAAGAAAGAGACTGAAAATCTCCTATCTTATAATGGTCAGGGGGAAATGCTTCTTATCGCCTGGGGGAGGGGTGGTGACCTGAAAACTTTGGGGAAGGTGATTGGAAACTATCTCCCAGGAATCTCCAACAACTTCCGTTTTTGAGCAATTTATAATGTAGATATACTCAAAGTTGTCATCAATAAAAATTTCAAGATTGCTTATTGTCATATTGTTAGTTATAGCAAAAATCTTCAATTGTGAGTCAACAGGCTATAAATTAAATAAATTACAGTACATCTATAGAAGAGAGGAAGGCGGCACTGTAGAAGAAAAGGAGGGTTCTAAATACCATGACAGATACTTTAAAATTAAAAATATAAAGTTAAGAGGCAAAGACCAGTTTCCAAGCACCATGTGTTATGTTTTCACACGAAATATTTCTACTGGGGTGATTAAAAAAGCACAAAAGATAGGACTCAAAATATAATGTGAGGGGGATTTTAATGTTTTATACATCTGCAGTGATTCTTACATATTGCTATGTACATGATTAACTTATTTACCCAATATTTAGTAGAGAGCAGATCATTTAGTACTTAGACTAAAGTCCAGAGACTGGAGTAGGTTTTAATGTGACTCATGTTCTATTTATGACAGCATTACTGGGCTTCTTGTCAACCTCTCTGAACCTAATTCTCTCATTACTGAAGTGGAGATACTTCAGGTTCACTGGTGCCCTTACTGTTGTCAGAGGGAAAACAACAGAGGAGTAAGCAACTAAGTGGCTCTAACTTGTAACTTCTTCCTCACTGTGTGCAGAAGCGTCACTGGCATAAGCCTACAAAGGCCGTGCTCAACTTTGGCTGGGCTTCTACAGCGCTGTGGTCCACAAGTGAACCCTGGCAGATCACTGACTGGCCAGCAGGGATTAGGATGGATATCTAACATGTAACTTGAACTGAGAAATCATGCCCGTACTTAAAGGCGGTAACATGGCATTCCCCCACTGGCAAAGTATTTCTGGAGATACTGGTTCCATTTTCAGGGTTCCTTCTGTTAATGTCACCTGTGACCTGGTGTACACTGGGAACAAACAACATGACCTCCCAGGTTGCTGTAAAACACCTTGTGACCTTTTTCTCTGGAGACTTCCCTAAAGTTTAAAGGCAACTAGATCATTCTATGCCTCCAGTAGGAGTCAGACTTAGCAAATATTTACCTTTTTGTCTTTAATTCAGCTCCTTTGTTTTTGTTTGTTTTTGTCTTTTTGAGGCAGGGTCTCCCTGTAGACCTGGCTGGCCTCAGTCTTACAGAGATACACCTCCCTCTGCCTCTGCTGGGATTAAAGGTGTGTGCCACCATGCCCAGCTCAGCTCCTCCTTGTATTCCACGAATCCCTAGGTTTGGTCTCTTGAACATATTCCGGACATCTTGAGACTTTGGGTCATGGTCGTTGCATTTTTTTCTTTATGTGTATTGTGTATGTTATTGTCTCAACCTTGACCTCCCTCCCTGAGGCTCTTTCTTCCGCTTAATTTTGTCTGTTGATGACGCTTTCTGCTGTGCTATTCATTGGGTTGGTTGATTCTTTCATTTCTAGAATATCTCATGGAAATAGGAAATCCCTAAGCAGGAGGAGCACTGTCAATAGGGGAGAAAAAGAAACACACCCCAACACATAGAAATGCTTAGGTGAGAGGCAAAGAATAGAAAGTGGAGGCTAGTGAGATGGCTTAGTGAGTGGGTGACAGTGCTCACTGCAGAAGCATGAAGACCTGACTTTGAGTCCCCAGCATGCAAATAAAAAGGTGGGTGTGGCTAGTGCTGTGGGAGGAGACAGGAGGATGACTGGTACTTGCTGGCTACCAGCCTAGCTCCAGGTTCAGTGAGAGACCCTGTCTCATGGGAATAAGGTGGAGAGAAACAGAGCAGGACACCCAGTGACTTCCTCTGGCCTCTGCACATGTGTGCACGTATGCTTATATGCTGAACACATACGGTCACACACATATATGCACAAAAAAGTGATAGAGACTTTGCAGATAAATATCAAAAAATCGTGGGTTAAAAAACAAAGGCAGGAATCACAGTGGGGCTAAAGGAAGTCAGCCCACTGTAAATAGGAGAGCTACATGATCTTGAAATTTGAGACAGACAACTCAAAGAATAATAAAAAAAAAAGAAATTGTGATTGATTTATCATACAAATAATTGCAAAGTGGGAAAAGATTGAGTGTGGAGACAGGGTATGTGGCGGGAGAGAAGCATTTGAAAAAAGCTCTATCTCCAAGGGAGGTTGCTACCATGGAGGGCATCCCCCTGGGAGTTACCTCATGGGAACCATGATGAGAAAGACCCATGGGCAAATGCCAGCTCAGAGGCCAGGTTAGGAAGGAGCATTAGGAGCTCCTGTGGGCAGAGTTCTGACTCATCTCTCTGGTAAGGAAGTGACCCATGGCGAGCAAATGGAAAAATACTTGCTGCACAGATGAATGGAAAGGCCCTATTCATTTAAAGGGCAGACAAATGACTTTCCCACCTGGAATCCCAAGGTCTTGAGAGAGAAACTCTCTGTTTTTCCTTGTATAAAATCTTATTGGCTAATCCCAGGACATTGGCTAATGTCTATCTTAAAAACACTGCCTCTTAACTAGCGATCAGAGCAGTGCTGCCTGCTTGAAGGCTTATCTCATTTAACCATCAAAGCCAATCCATATCGTGGGAACTGTAGCATCCCCATTTTACAAATGAACTGAGAACTTAGACAGGTGAAATGGCTTGCCCACGGCTGCCCAGCTGGGACTGGAAACTACGTGTGCTCCTTGGAATGCCCCAGTTACATACACTAAGACACCATAGCTGACCATGCCCCCATGTGAGGGCTTTGTCACATTTTATGGATAAGAAACTGGGACCAGAGGACCCAAGCTCAAACTGAGCACTGTCTGACTCCAACCCTGGGCTCCCTCTGCTGTGCTGGTCTACATCTCTCCAACCTCAGGGCAGGGGGCAGGAGTCTGTGGCTCAGACATTTTTCAGTTTGCACAAGTTGTCTCAAAGGTCCTAAAATACTAACATTTCAAATTTTTCTGAATAGATTATGTAGCACAAGTGAGAAAGTATCCCTAAATCAGTGGTTCACTCACAGTGGTGATTTTGATCCTTGGGGGACATTTGGCAAGATCTGGAGACATTGTTGATGGACAAAACTCAGTGGGAGGGTGGTGCTAATAACAGCTTCTGAGCAGAGGCCGAAAATGTTGCTCAGCATCCTATAGGGTCCAGGAAACCCTCCACAGGGACAGGCACATGCTCCAAGTGCCAATGGTGCCAAGATGAAGGTTCGGGCTGTTCCAGAGGACTTTGATTTTGCCTAATTATTGTCCTTTGCCTACTCCTTTTCAAACTGGCATGCACTATCATATATAATATATACTCACATATATGTGAATCTCATTAATAGTGAAAGCATTATCTTTAATCATATAACTCACAGAGACAAGGGTAAAATGTACCTCCTCTCAGATGACAGTCATCAGCTTCTGTTTCACATCCTTTGGGATGAATTTTTAACACTTATTTTTATTTATATGCATGTGTAATGTCTGTATGAGAGTATTCCATTTGCATGCAGGTGCCTGATGGTCAGAAACAGGTATCAAATTCCCTGGAGCTGGAGTTACGGGTGGTTGTGAACTGCTTGATGTGGTGCTGGGAACTGAACATGGGTCCTCTGCAACAGCTACAAGTGCTCTTAACCACTGAGCTACCTCTCCATCCTCCTTTAGGATGATTTCTCTACATGAATTTATGTGCAAATATGAAGCTTTTCTGTGTATCATATAACTAGATAGCCAGAATGGTTTGGTTATTCACATTTTAGGAAATGATAGTATAGTTTGTTCTCTCTCTCTCTCTCTCTCTCTCTCTCTCTCTCTCTCTCTCTCTCTATCTGTTACCCAGATTATCATATATTTCCATCTCTTCC
>NW_008360306.1:952121-958691 GCF_000622305.1 Nannospalax galili
CCACAAATACAGCCTGGAGGAATGATTTTGTACTCACCCCATTTCCTCTGGAATTGACATCCAGAACCAGTTATGAGGTAGGCAAATTTTATTTTTCAATCTTGACAAAAGTAGCAATAATGCCTTCCCGAAATGCTATGCCAGTCTATACTCTACCAGGGATGTATGGGTGTTTCCACGCTTCCTTAAATACAGTGCTATCTATCAGTCTCTGATTTTAGCCAATCTGGAGAGTTAAAAATGAATGGTGTAAAATAAGTCCTGATGGGGCAAGGATGTACTTTTGAAGTGAACAAGGTCCTCCTTGACCTCCAGGTAAGGGCTGGTCTTTTTTCCCCATGACCATTTAATATACATAAGGGTCAGAACAATTCATCTCAGAAAGTCTTTCTGGAGCACCTTGAAGCTGTCTCTACACAGAGAAAATAGTTGCCCACTGGCAGACTTGTGGAACTATTAGAACCTGTGGTGAGATCAGTGACAAAAAAAAATCAGTTCCAGAATTAAGACAGAAAGGGTAAAATGTGTTCTCAGGAGGGTGGAAGGGAAACTGCAAAAGATGCTGGGAGCAGCTGATACTTGGGCCTACTTACAACTTCCGCTATTAGTCTGGTGTCTGTACTCCACCCACCTGTGTTGTGTGCTCCTCCCTCTGCTACAGTACCTGGTATATAGCCTGCACTCAGCAAACACATGCCTTTACCACGAGTCATCTGATTCAACAACCCTGTAAGTAGGCATCTCTGTCATCCCCATCTCACCCAGAGGAATCTCAAGGCTCAGAGAAGTGAGGTGTGGGCCCAGAGTCAACAGCAAGCAAGAGGAGCAGCCCAATTAGAAGCCAGGTGGCAAAGTTCTAAATCTTGCTCTTGACAAAGTGACTCTTTTAGGACAGAAAGTTAGGCAGGGCATCCTGACTCAGGAGGGGAGAAGAAATGGAACGCTTCCAAATCTTTCTTCAGCCTGGTAATTGTGAGGCTTGGATCTTTTGAGGCTGGGAGCCTGTGTATCTCTGTCATCCTCCCATCTCTGTCTAGCCTGAATCCCATCCTTTTCTAGTCTATAGATCCTCCAGTTTGATTTGGTTGATTTTCTCCACCCTGTCCACTGCCCTGCTACCCATCTTGGCCAGTCTCTGTGGGCTGCCTAGGGTGCTGTGGATATGTGGGATAATTAAGTCTCTTTTCAGTTAGCATCTTGCTTCTGCATCCTCACAGCAGCAGCCGTGCAGCTGCAGTGCCCCCTGGAGCAACACACAAAAGCTTTGCTAATAATTACGTCTACAGTCTGTGAGTGTGCAAGTGCATGTTCGCTTGTGTGTGTGAGTGTGTGCTTATGTGTACGTGCATCTGTGTGTACACGTGTATGTGCATGCATGCCTCGGGTCACAGTGGGCTCAGCCTCACTCCACCCTCTTGGGTAGGGGGGTGGGAGTGGGCACAGGTTCTTTACAGATCTCTCTTGATGGTGCTGAGGGGTGGGAGGGGACGGGGACCAGATGGCAGACAGGAGAGTGGTGGTGGGTCCTGTTTCCTCCTCCCCTCACAGAGCAGATGCCCTCAGAACAAGGCCTGGAGGCAGAGGCAGGATTAGAGGGGGGAACTCCGTATCAATTAGTGTCAAAAGCCTGAGCTGATGGGGAGGAGCAGCCAGTTGGCTCTGGCAGGTGGGGGAGGGGACTGAGAGCAGAGATGGAGAAGGGGACAAAACCCAACTGGCCCCAAGGCCCACAGGGGTTAGCATAGATTCTACCTTAGATAATTCAGGGCAGCACCTGCCTTTCATGTAGGCCTGAAGGGAGGGAACACATTAGAACCTGTACCACTGGACTGAGATAAATATTACTGTTCAAGCTCTAATGTTATCAGGTACTGTGTAGCATTAAATAATATTAGATATTAGATACTACTAATAGATATTACATTAATAGTTTTGCAACTAAGAATATCAGAAACTCTTGCAGCAATGGGCTAGTAGTAACCTCACAGCTGGACACTCAGTATGTACCAGCTACTTGGACAGTTTCCTATCTGATCTTCTCAATGGCCTGATAAGACCTTGATAACTTTTATAGATGAAGAAACTGGAGCCTAGAGAGGGGAGTCAGGCTGCCTAGCACCACACAGCCAATAGGGATGGGGCTGACACTCCACTGAACTAACAACATACTAACAAAATAACCAAAACGGTAAGGCTTTTCTAGACCTGCTATGGGGTGGGATTGGGTCCATATTAGTCTTGAAAAAATGATACTTCTAAACCCTCGCTTTTTACCCCCAAACAAACAAACAAGCTTGAATTTCAAGTCCTAGGACCAAAATTTAAGTTCAGACTGTTATTGCTGAGCTTCGTGACCTTGGGCAAGTCACTGAGCCTCTCTGAATTCATTTCTTCTATATACTGATGATGTCCTCTAACAGTCATGGCTGGGTAAATTTATTTTGTTATATACTTATTATGGAGTACTACGTGGGCATTAAAAATGATGAACTGAGCCAAGCATTGTGGCTCATACCTGTAATCCCAGCACATGGGGGGTGGGGGGTGAAGCAGGAGGATTTCTATGAATTCTAGGCCAGCTTAGTCTACACAGTGAGTACTGGCTGTCTAGGACTACATAGTAATGAGAGGTGGGGGGGAGAGAAAGAAACAGACAGAGAGACTGACTCAGACTTTATTGTTAAATTATTTAAAGTCTAAAATAGAGCAACATGCCCAATATTCTTCCATGTTGGTTAAGGCACGGGGTAGACGAGAAGATGAGAGAGCAGGCAGGGGAAGAAATAAATAAGGAATTGAGTCAGGGACTGTAAATCCTGATATTCATCATGGCTACCTTCTGCAGTGATCATTTTTTTTTCTATAGCAGTATTTACAAAGCTTAGTGTTAATAAAAGCAGCATATATTAAAGAGCTGTCCTCTCTCCTGCCAGCATCACATTGTGAAGATTTGGGGACCTGCTCTGCATACTGGAGTGTCCCACACAAGGAGAGTGTGGACTGTGTCTTTGAGGGTTTGGAGAGGGAGTAATAGGACTGCAGCAGGTGGTCTGCATCTGGTCTGCAACTCAGATGCCCCCCACCACCACCACCACGTGGTTCAGGCCAAAGTCAAATCTCCCAGCAGCTCTGGGGCTGCTGGGGAGGGAAGGGTTAACCCACAAAGCCATAAAGCTGACCCCGGGGTGGCCCACTTAGGAGACCATCTGCCAGCAGGCCTGCAGCTGCCAATCCCTGACAGGCCCTGCCTTCTCCAGGCTCCTCCTCCCAGCCCACAGGCTCAGCCTTGGTCTGGCTGTCTGTAGCTAGGGCACCTGGCAACAGCCTTTGATTTCCATCCACATCCCAGCAGCCACATTGGCATGTGGGGCAATGGGGTTATCAAAACTTCTTCACTTTGTGGTCTCATTTGACTCCTAGAAAAGGTGGTGGTTGTCCCACCTTTTCCTTCAGGACCCTGAATCTCAGAGCAGCTGAGCCAAGGACCAAACTCCTGGGAAAATGTTCCGACTCCTGAGGGAAACAGGAACTGCTTCCACCCCAACACTCCCATGCCTTCATACTGTCCTGGAAGCAGAAACTCCTCCAGAAGAATTTGAGGAGCCAGAGGGGGCCCATGATCCACAGTTCGTCCCCAAGAGTCAGGGCAGTGGGGGGCGGGGTGGAGTGCAGGGAGCTAAAGAGCATTATAGGGAATCCAAGGAACCCAGTTCGAATCTCCACTCCACCCCAACACTGCTTCTCTTGCTGCACTATCAGGTCTTGGGCGGTGGGGCTTCACACTCTTCCACTGGAAGAACCCCATGCTCCCCAGCAACCTCCAGGCCCAGGAGGTGAATAGAGTGAGTGGTGAACTTTCAGTGTCTCTTCTCACCCTGTGCCAGATTCTGGTGGACCAGAAGACAGGTGAGAAAAGAGTTAAGTTGAGAGGTAGATGGAAGAGGACAGAATCCTCCCTGGAAACTGCCCAAATATCAGACCAAGCCGCTCAGGACTGTTGCCAGCCAAAGGAGAAAGCAAGAAGGGGAAGCTCCCAGAACAGATGGGCTGGCCAGGGCACCAGGGGTTTGAAATGGCCGCCATCATAGCAGTATCTCACATTCCTCTGGTATGGTCCTGCTTTCAAAGCTCATTCAAATCCATTACCTTATTGGCATCTCCTCACTCCCCTGGACACTAGATGGCCAGGGGCTGTGAGACCCATCTGGCAGGCTGAAGCAACTAGCTTCAGAGAGGTTAAGAGTTTTATTCAAGGTTACACAGCTCATTTGTTATCAGAATGGTGAACAAGAGAGTAGGGTCAAGTCCAAATTAAACCATCAATGTACTCCAGATACTCTCATGCCCCAACCTGGGACCTTCAAACAATGACATATATTAGTGATGAAATAGCCACAGCAACAATAAGGCCAATGTGTATTGATCACTTATCAGCATTGCTTTAAGCACTTGGTGTATATTATCTCATTTTGGCCCTGTGTGAGTTTGACATGACATTAACACTAACATGATCAATATCATTTGCTACAGGACATAAGTTCTAAAACAGATGAGCAACCATCAATTTTCCCATCTGTAAAATGGGACACCCCCCTCCCCCAGCTTCTGCAGACATGGGCTCATGGGCTCTAAGCTTTCTAGAGGAAAGTGTTGCCCGGAGCTCCTGATTTCTATCTTTCTATCTTCTCCCAGAGTCAGCTCGACAGTGAGGCCCTTGTAAAAATTTTATTAACGTTTGTTTCAAATTGGGCTTTTGTACAAAAGCCACAGCTGGCCTCTGAAGCCACAAGGACATGGGGCTTTTCATCTTCTCTGGGTGAACCAGTCAGGTGCCCCCTGAAGTACAGCAGAATAATAAGGGAGAGGGAGCCTCAGGTACTGCTAAGGAAGGAAGGAAACAAATCCCAGAGGCTGGGAGAGTGTAGTGTGGCAAGAAGCAGGGGCATTGGAGGCCAACTCCTTTCTGCCTTTCGAAGCATTGGCCCCTTCTTCAGCAGGAAGCAAAGGACCTCTTGGTACTTTTCTTCTTTCTGCGTCTTGGAAGGTTGTAGAGGGAAAGGAGTTCCTGGCTCAGGTTAAATTCTGACTCTCAGCTGTACTGACTTGTGGAATGGGCTTGAACTTGAAGGATCTGCTGACAGTCTCTGGTCAGTGTCTTTGCCTGTCAAATGAGGGAGTTGGAGCCCTTTCTGGCTCTGACCTACCTCTTGTTAAAAGGAAACTCTTCTGCATCTGTGAGCGACGAGATGGAAAAAAGAGAAATGCGGAGTGACACAGAAATCCAAAAGCCAACCAGGCCTCCTCAGGGAGCACACTGCTGTCAGCAGCAGCCGCTTTCAAGCCCACTGTATTTTTGCAAAAAACACACACTTGAAGAAAGTATGCCTCTGGTTTCCTGGAACTTGCAAATCTGATTTATTAACATACTGGCCACAAACGGTGACAGGTCTAGAATTTGGAAGTCTGGGAATCAGATGTCCTACCAAGCAAGGCTCTGTGTAAGGTAGGTGACAGCCAGGAGCTGGTGGAATGGGGCTCGAATCCCACCTACTCAGGAGGTGAGGCAGGAGAATGAAAAGTTCAAAGCCTGCTTTGGTTACAGGATGAGTTCAAGGTCAGTCTAGGCAAATTATTCAGATCTTGTCTCAAAACAAACAGTAAAACAAGGGCAAGGCATATGACTCAGTGGTAGAGTGCTTGCTTGGCATGTGTGAGGCTTTATTCAATAAAAAACAAACAAATAAAAATCCATTAGAGGGGATGGATCACAGAATGGTTGGGCAGGATCCTGCAAGAGCTCAGGAAGTGACAAACCTCAAATCCGCGGAATATAAAAAAGAATCATACAACCTTGGAGCTGGGGTGACTGCTCAGTGGCAAAGCACTTGTAGCTCAAGATGAGGACCAGAGCTTGGACCCCCAGAAGCCACATAAATGCCAGGTGGGTGTGGGGCCAGCTTGTGATCCAGCCTTGGGAGGCAGACACAGGATCCTCAGAGCAAGCTGTCTAGCAAGACTAGATATATCAGCGAGTTCTGGGTTTGATTGAGAGACCCTGCCTCAGTGAATAGAGTGGAAGAGCAATGGAGGATGATTCCTGACTTCAACCTCAGGTCTCTGCATGCACATACATATGTTCAGACACATATATGCAAATACACACATATATGAAAATAGAAAAATTAAATTAAAAAAATCTGTCTTAGAACCTTTAACCTGGGACATAACCAGGAGTCTGGAGCCTGACATTGACATGAGTTTGGAAGCTTTCTTTAAGAAGAAAAATATAAGAATTCAAAAACAAAAATCATTCATGAAATGAACATTTATAATAAGAGGCTAAAAAACACATATCAAACACTTAAGAGCCGAGAAAAACCCACAAATTCCCAACATCCTGATTGCAATGTGGTTCTAAGGATTAACTTTTTTTTTTTTTTTTTTTTTTTTTTTTTTTTGAGTCTCCCTGTAGCTCCAGCTGCCTGGAACTTGTTTTGTAGACCAGGCTGGCCTCGAACTCACAGAGATCCACCTGCCTCTGCCTCCCAAGTGCTGGGACTAAAGGTGAGA
>NW_008360306.1:958778-969636 GCF_000622305.1 Nannospalax galili
GAGTGCTGGGATTAAAGGTGTGCGCCACCATGCCCGGCCCATCTAGAAACAAGTCAATCATACTTCATCCCCGATGCTTGCTGTGAACTCTGATTACGTCTTATGACAGCGCACACGAGTGTGCGTGTGTGTGCGCGCGTGTGTATGTTTGCATGCATGTGCTGCAGTGAACCTCCCACAGCTGGAATAACAGTCTATTGCAGGTCAGAGGACAACTTTTGGGAGTTGGTCTTCTCCTCCTACCATTATGTGTCTAGGGGATTGAACTCAGGTCTTCAGGCTTGATGGCAAGCCTTTTCTACCTACTGAACCATCTTGCTGGCCCCTGTGTCAGTTTTGTTACTAACACCATCTATAACATCATCATCTCAGTATTTTCTCTCTGAGGAGGACTTTAAGGAGGAAGGGAACAGGTATCTCAGTGATCACAAGACTCTACTGAGCAATGAAAGCAGAAGGGACACATGAAAATGACAGATCTTTGCCCCAGAGAACTTGGGAAAGAACAAGGCATTCTCTTATCTGTCTTCCCTTTCTACTGCTCATGAAGAACGCTTCCTTTTGTCTTTCCTACACTGAGACATGGGGTACCTCATCTTCCTTCACAACCCCCACAAGTCTGCCTGAATTACCCCAGGCCCATGAGAAAAAGCAAATGGTGGGGGTGGGGGAGAATCAAGAGCTGGAAATATACATAAAGTTATCCCTGACTTTGTGAGCTACGCACTGGCTGACTATAGTCCTTCACAGCATGTCCCTGAATGAACCAAAAATTAAGGATGCCACAGAGCCTGGGGACCTGGGATTCGGATGTGTTGGAACCCTGAGGGTTCAGAGCTGTTCATCTGTGGGGTTGTGATTGGATGAGTTGGTTGGGGGCAGGCAGAGGAGCACAGTTCAAGTGGGTAGGTTCAATTTACTTGTCTGATTCGTTATCACGATAAGACCATAGGCCTGCCCATTTTCCCCCACATCCTTCCTCTTTGACTCCAGAGGTGCAACTTAAGAGGATGGAGTATCAGTGTGGCATGATGCTTATGAAGCCAGGGCCTGGGATTCAGCCCTCTGCCTCAATGCCTACGGCAATGAGATTGTAAATGACTGCCATCATCTCCCTGGACTCCGGGTCTCTTGAGTAAAAAATGAAGAGAATGAAAATGCACCTGCCTTATGGGGCAGCTGTGAAGAGGAAGCTGTACAACTTAAACATAGCAGCACAATCATTCAATCTACGCTGGGTATGTTATTAATATTCCTGCTAGTTTGGCCTCAAACTAGGAATAGTTGCCCTCCTTTGCAAGGGCTGAGATTACTGCCCTCAGAGCCACATGCTAGTCCTGTACCAATCAAAGTGTCTGGGGTCACTGAGAACTATAGTTGTGGATGCTGTGACTCTAAGTGAGATGGAGAAAGCTGAGGCTGCGTTTTAAGTCATGTCATTCACTTTTCTGTCAATGTGAAAAATATCTGACATAAACACTTTAAAAGGAAAGCAGGTTATTTTGGCTTACACTTTCAATGGGTTCAGTCTATGTCTGGCTGTGTTGCTATGCACCTGGGGTGAGGCAGAACATTATGGTAGAGAAGACTGAATGAAACAAGGCTGCTCACCTCAAGATGGCCAGAAAGCAGAGAGAAGACAGGAAGGTACCAGGCAACCTTTCCTCTTGTGACCTGTTTTCTCCAACCAGGCCCCACCTCCTAACAACCAAGAAATCTTATCAATGTGTTAACCATTGATGAAGTAGCACCTTTATGATCCAGTCATCTCTCAAAAACCCCATCAACTGGTAACCAATCCTGTAGCATGTGAGTCTTAGGGGGACATTTTTAGATTTAAAGTATGACATGAGGGAAAGTAAACGCTTACTACAGGAAAGTTATAAATAATAAAGTTATAGCCCCTTATTCTCACCTGCATCATTGGCTTTCTCAATAAATATCAAGCAGACCCTTTCGATCAGTTGGGCTTCTATCCCATCCTGGTGGCTTGGTTGAACCCAGGTTTCTGGTAATCCTAATGTCCAATCTCAAAATCTCTAAGAGTTTGAGAAGAAAAATCTCTCCTATACTCTTAAATGATTGTTTTGTTTTGTCTTGGAGAGAGGGTATCCCTACCTAGCACTGGCTAGTCTGAAACTATATAAACCAGGCTGGCCTCAAACCCACCGAGATCTGCCTGCCTCTACATCCAGAGTGCTGGGATTAAAGGTGTGCACCATCTCTCTTTCTTCTTAAGGGAAGGAAGTACATCCATTCATCTTTACATCTCAAGCACGTAGGTGCTAAACCAGTAAGTGTGCTCCCTGAATGTGCAAGTGAGCAAGGGGGATGCCAGCTTGCAAAATCACAAAGAATACCCAAAGATCAAATAGGGGTTGGGGACATACCTCAGAGGGCAAAATGCTTGCTTGCATGTTGCTTGAAGACCTGGTTCATCCCCCAACTCCACATAAAAATCCAGGCATGGTGGTCTGTATTCCCAATACTGGGGAAGCAGAGACAGTTGGCTGTCTGGGGTTCTCTGTCCAGGCAGCTTAGCCTACTTGTGAACAAGCTCCAGAGCAGTACAAGACCCTAGCTCAAAATACACAGGCGATGCCTCTTGAGGACTAATACCTGAGGTTGTCTTCTTTCCTCCGCATGCACATACATGTGCACTTGCACATACAGACAGGCACACACACGCACACACACACACACACATCAAAGAGAAATATACAGATGGTTGAAATTATTTTTTTGTCTTTTGTAATCAACCTTTAATAACACTAATGGTATGTTGGGCAATTGAACTCAGCACTTTGTCTATCATCACATTCAACACCCCTGCCCTCAACAACTTGAAATATTAGACAGAATATTCTAGAAATATCATAAGTTTCAAATTACAAGCCTTTCTGAGTCACATAATGAAATATGAGTCTGTCTTACCTAATTCTGTCTGAGACCTGAACCACTCCTTTGTCCAGTGTATCTAGGATGTATATCTTACCCACCCATTAGTCACTTAATAGCTGTCATGGTTATTAGATTTCTTGTCACAGTTGCATTGCAGTACTTTGTGTTTACGTGACCTTTATTTTATTTACTCTTGGTACCAAAGCACTGGTAATCACAATGTGCTTCCAAATGATATTCACAGAAGATACAACATGGAGCCACAGAATATTCATTAGCAGAAAGAATTCTGGGACTTCAGAGGTTTGGGAGCTGGGGCTCCCTCATCTGTCAAGGGGTCCCATAACTGGATAGCATTAAGCATTAAGCATTAGTTTAGAGTCTGGCCATTGCCCCCATCCCTTGCTGTTTCTTGAGAAAACACAAAACATAATTATAGCCCGAGGACAGGGCTGTGCATTGCCAGATGGCTTATAACGAGGAACCCATGTTCCAGGGGCAAATGCACTTTCTCTGTTCTCCTTTTTGTGCTGCTTTCCCAGAGATGCCTCTTGTACTTCAATACAGTGTAGCCCAGTCATAGCCTGTGTGCTGCTTTGTCTTGCACAAATGGAAACCAACAACTGGGATATAGCACAAAGCAGTCACTAGAGACATGGGGGTCCACTGCTACCAATTATTAATATTGGAGGCTTTGTGGTTTCTCAGTTCTCGGCTGTTGTTTTCCAGGGACAGGTTATACAGAAAGTGAAAAGGAATGCTGAAAATAAGTGGATGCTATTCCTTGGTTACAGGTGACTAGTCTGACTCCAGCTGGTCTCCTGGTAATTGTTTCCACCTGTCCTTAAGGAAAACGGCATGTGAAGTATCTGCTTTGTCCTGTAAATGGATGGAGGTGTGTGGCTGGTCTCCGTGGTATATTGTGCTTCCCTGATATGCGTGGGAGCTGGGCTCATTCCCAGTTTGACATCACTGGTCTTCACAGTAGCTTTGCAGGAGATTTATTTCTCCCATTCTGAAGTTGATAAAACTGAGGCTCAGGAAGTGAAATGGTATCGAAGGGGGATTTCTTTGCTGGACAGACTATCATTCCACTCATACTGCACAGTGTTGTACACTATAATAGAGCAAAGCTCAGTCCAGACCAGAGCAGGACGGTCCTTCCCAATGCCCTGCTTCATTTTTTGGTTTATTTTTTATTATTAGGGGCAGGACGTGCCATAGCACTCATGTGGAGGTCAGAGGACAGTTTTCAAGGGGTGGTTTGTCCTTCCACTGTGTGTTTCTGGGATTGAACTCAAGTTGTTAGGTTTGTATGACAAGGGCTTTCCCTGATGAGCTTCCTGCTGACACCCTGGCATTAGTTCTGATATGTCAAAGGATGTGAAAATATGCTTTATCTAGTTTAGAGTACTAAAACTCGACTCAGGTACATATACAAAAAGCATTTGGAAAGTGTAAACGCTATAAACTCACAGGACTAATAAGTTGATTTGTTGATAGGTTTATGGAATCTGTTTGATGAACCATTGACCTCTCTCATCTTTGGTTTCCTCCTCAGCAAAAGAGAGAGAAGAATATTCCTATCTAAGCTGGGTTTGGTGCTGTGCTGGTAATCCCAGCATGTGGAAAGTGGAGCAGGAGGATCAGGAGGATCCTCAGTACATGAATTCTAGACCAGCCTGGGCTACATGAGAGCCTGCCTAAAACAAACAAACAAAAACCAAACTAACAGTGGCAAAAAATCTTTTAAAAAAAGAAATTACCTCTGTATTGTAAGGTATTGTGAGTCTTAAGTGAATTAACACATATGGAACACAGTATGACACCCGACACATACCATTGCTGCTATTTCTGATATTTTCATAAGTAATGCTTGGTTTTCTCATCCTAGAAATGAAAAGAAAGACTAACTCTCCCCATCTCTTAATGATTCCATAATTTGAGTCCATAATTTGGGATTGTTTAAAAATGCGGTATACAACTCCACAGAGAAGATAAATCACCCTCAGGCTTTACACAGGCAGGACACAGCTGGGAAAAGATACAGTCGGAGGATCAGGCTCCCAGGGTCACCCCTCCCTCCACCTTCTGCATGGCACTCAGGTGCTGCAGGCAAGGTAAGTAGGTATTGTCCAGACTCTGAGTTGCAGAGTCCCAGCAGTAGACCTGGCTTTGGCAGCCTCCTAGCACCCTGCTGGCAGTACAGCAAGCCAGAAATAACTCCCAGGTACAGGACATTCCTTCCTTGGCTTGTCTGTTGCTCTGCTTAGCATCCTCAGAATCAGCAGCATGTGGGCTGGTCCTGAGTTCCTTCACACTCCACCAGATAAGACAGAGAATGCTCCTGCCCAGGCTTCCAAAATGGCTCCTCTTTTGTTCTGGGGACTCCCTGGTATTCATCTCCTCCAGCACTCAGTCATTCAATCAACAGTTATTGTTTGCCAAGTATGTGCCAAACCTTGAGCTAGATGCCGCTGTAGTACATGCACAGCTAAATCTTTTTATCCTCTAAGCCATCCCCAGGATGTCCAATACAGTGTCTGTTCACAGGTCTCACTAAATACATGTTGGGCATTAGCTGGGCCCTGAGCCCTGTGCTAGCTGATGGGACTGTGGAGAGACATAAGACAAAGTCTCTTGGCCAAATATTTATATCCACATACTAACAGGTTCTAAAACGGTTCCTCTATTGACACTTCTACTCCTCAACCGAATGGTTTATGTATTGAACAGTAATTATCAGAGTTGGTTAGCCACTGACTAGCTTCTTTAGTCATGGGCCAATGATATCACCTGAGGCAGTTTTCGCCTCTGCAACAATGAACAAGTAAAATACCAAATGCGAAACCATTGTGCTAGTGGTATGCATGGAGGTGTTCAACAGTTAGTACTTGGAAGGATGGGAACACAGAACTTGGAACAAGAGCTTTGGGGTCTATGTCAGATCATTATAACCTCAGTTTCTTCATCTGTAAAATGGATGTAAAATTGATATTTACTGTTATAAAGACTAAGTGGCTTGACAACATCAGCTGCAGTGGTGAGTGGGTGCCATTGCTTCATAGTCTGACTTCAGGCAAACCATTCCACACCTCTGGACGTCATTTGTGTATTTGTAAAATGGATATTTTTGCCTCTTTCCCCTAAGACACTCTGAGCTGTGGGCTGTCTTGAGACTGGATGTCAAACAGCAGGTATCCTAGCTGTAGCTCTTGGATTTGCTTTCTGATGTAACCTGAAATGCCCTGTGCTCATTCTGTACCTCAGTCTCCCCACCTCTAAAGTGCTGAGGCTGTGTTTTAGGCTATGCAAGTTGCCCTCTGGTTTCCCTCCTGGTTGTAGACTACGTACCACAATGAGGTGACAGTGATTATAAAGGGTTGAGTGTTGGAAAGTACTAGGATGAAGGCATCTCTCATCATTTATGCTCCAAACACTCTGGCAAGCACAGCCTTGAGTCCACACAGTGTCACTGCTAAGACACCTACCCCATCTCTTGACAGAACTCCAGTGTCACCTGCCACCTGGCTGTGAGAGGGAGGCTGGGCAGAGCAGCTGGCCAAACAAAAGCCCCTTGTCTTCTGGAAGCTCAGAAATTTGATTCTTGAAACAACAAGAGTTGCTCATCTGCTATTAGAGGCCAGCTAGGGGCAGATGGGTATCCCCTCAAAGTCCCTAGACTGTCAGCAGGCAGCATGTGCCACAAGATGCCCTTAAAGGGCAAGAAGAGGCCTGTAGTGGCAAGAGATAGCTGACGTCTGGTCGACTGACTGCAGCAGAGTTCAAACCAGAGACCATGAAACTTTATCATACCCAGAGCCCACCTAGGCTGACCCAGTCCTGAGCATCCCTCTTCCTCATTTGCAAGAAGAAGAGCTGAGTTAGATGCCTTGGACCCCAAGGATTTTTTTAAAATCACATATCTTTGTCAGCAGGAAATGTCAATATGGATACTCTATAAATTATTATATATACACTCTGTTGTTCTAAATACTATGCACAGTGTAAGTTGTATTCTTTGGTCCTCCACCTGCACAGTGAAGATATTAAAGACTTTTGTAGGTCTTCAGCTCTACAACTCTGGAGTTGTGGCTCTGTAGGTTTCCAAGTTTCCTCAGGTGAACTTATGCTTAAGGCTGTGTTGTCCCCGTTCATGATGCATATACATTTAATCACCAACCACTGGCCACTGTACTAAGGGCTGGGACCCTGCAAAGACTGGGGCAGATGCAGTCCTGACCTAGGTGGCTCAGATGGCTCTATGAATCATGTAAAATAACACTGCCATTATTTATTATAGCAATTGGATTGGTCAGCTTTGCATCTTTGTAACAAATACCTGGGCTAATCAAACTTACAGAGGGAAAAGTTATTTCAACTTACAGTTTCAGAGGTTTCAGACTGTATTAGTTACTTCTCTGTTGTAATAAAACACTGAACAACTTGGGAGAGGAAAAGGTTACTTCAACTTATAGTACAGTCTGTCACGGAGAGAAGGGAGGCAGGAACCTGGAGGCAGGAGCTGAGGCACAGACCACGGAGGAATGCTGCTTACTGCCTTGCTCCCCTGGCCTGTGCTCAGCCTGCTTTCTTATATAGTGGAGGCCTACCTGCCTAGGGGTGGCACCACCCCCAGTGGTCTGGACCCTCCCACATCACTCAATAATCAAGAAAATGCCTCGCAGATGGTTCCCTTTTCCCAGGTGTGTCAAGTTTACAGCTGAAGCCATCCAGCACACACACTGTGATTGGCTGGCCCTGGGATGGTACAACATGGAACACCATGTAGACAAGTAAAACCACACACCTTATGGCCAGCAATCAAAAGAAGAGGAAGAGACTGGGGTCCCATAATCCTTCCCCAGGGCACACCTAGTGATTTAAAGATCTCCCATTTGACCTCATCTCTTAAATGTTCTCCCACTTCCTAATACCACCATGCCAAGGACCCAGACCTTAAGGCCCTTTGGGGGGTGGGAGTGGGGGACACAGATGATCCAAACTGCAGCGCTAATTCCACACGATTTAGACTGTTAGGCTTGGTAGTGACCAGATGAGGAGAAAGCAGCACAGTTCATGCATTCAATCAATGTTCCTTTGGCCCTGTGCCATATATCAGATAAAACAAATGGGATCCATAGCTTATAGACACAGTGCATGTCCTTATAATACTTAGCCTGTTAGGAGACACTAATGATTCACAAATTAAGTTACAACATGGAGAGCACAGAGCACTAGGTCTGTAATGTGGGCGTGACCAAGTCTGAAGCACTGTGGATGGAGTCCCTAAGGAACACTGGGGACGAGTGCTCCCATAACAGTGTGTGAAAAGGTCCTGTGGCAGAAAGGAATGTGGAAAATTTAAATAGCTAAAAGGAATAGGATGTGGCTGTAAAAGAATAGGAAGGAAAGTGAGGAATGGTATGATAGAAATGGCCATGGGGAGACACAGCAGGTGCAGGGCCACAAAGGGACTTAATTGGGCTTATCAGGATGTCAGCTTTGTGTGCTAAACACCAGGGGAGAACAATGGAAGGCTTTAGATGAGCCAGAGGGGTTACAGGGTCAGACTTCATTTCAAAGATGTCCTTCTACCTATGCCTGATTCTATAAACCTGGTCATGTTGTCAAACTGCCTTCTAAATATTTATAGTTATACCCATAAATTAAAGCTGCTCTCAACCTTGGCCAGAGAAGCTTCTTTCTGCAGTGGTCAGCAGTTAATGCCTAGACTCACAACTGGTCAAAGTACTGAAAAAAGTGACTGTATTCAGCCCTAAAAGGGGTAGGTAAAAAGGGGGAAGAATGTAAAAGCTGGAGAATGGAGAGGAGAGCTGGGAAATGCTGTCTCCCGGGTATGTCATGGACATTGCACTCATGAGTTCACTGCCCTTATAGTTACCTGCACAAGATCAGGCTAAAGAGCCATCAGCATTCCACCAGGCAGCACTAATTGAATCCAATGGACTGGGTAGAGCAGAGGGGAGAGGGGAGAGGGGAGAGGGGAGAGAGGAGAGAGAGAGAACATGAAGATGAAGGGGTCATGTTAGGAGGATCTGGAGGGAGTGGGATGGGGAGTTGGGGGTGGAGGGGATCAATTGCATGCATGAAATTGTCAAAGAATAGTAAAAGATACTAAAAAAGAGGGAAAAAAACTAAAAGAAAAAGAGGTTCTTCTGGCTGTTTGTGGAGAGTGGTTGTGGTACAGAAGGCTGGAGGAAGACAGCATTACTTTGAGTGGTGTGAGATGGATTGTCACTGTGGAGCTGTGTGATCTGGTTGATGTAAAGCAAAAACACCTGCAACCTGAAAATACAAGCCTATGGCAGGAAGCACAGCCACAGAGAACACCCTTGTCCACAGGCCATCTTAGTTAGGCTTCTGGTTTCATCACTTACAAACTATGACCTTGGGAAAGTCACATCCTGCCTCCTGGCTTCAGTTTTTCCTCCTCTGAAAGGTACTATCCTGAACATAAGAACAAAGCTCTGCGTTCTCATCCAGTTTGAACTACTACAGCCCCATGATCTTGAGCAGGTCACTTCTACAGGCTGAGCTATAGTTTCCTCATCTGTGAAATCAGGGCTCCCTAGAGTTATCTTGTGGATGGAATCAGATCACAGATGAGGGGTTAGAGGGATGTCTCAGCACCTAAGAGCACTTGCTGGATTTGGTTCCCAACACCCACATGGCAGCTAACAGCCATTTGTAGCTCCAGTTACAGGGGATCTGATGCCCTCTTCTGGCTTCTTCTAGCATTGCACACATGTGGTACATACATGCAAGCAAAACACTCTTACACATAAAAACAAAAGCAAATTAATCTTGATATCATAAAGAGCGTTCAGCACTCTTCACCAATATTCTCACCACAAATGAACATACACAGCATAGGTGCCCATGGTTCAGGCCAAAATGGCACCTCTCTACTTTTTTATTTTTTTAAAGTTTTATTACATTTTATTTATTTATTTTGTGTGCATATTGCATGTGTGTATGGGGGGGTGTGGGTGGGTGTGGGTGTAAGCACCCATGTAAAGGTCAGAGGAAAACATTCATGCCTCCATTCTCTCCTTCCACCACGTGGTCCTGGGGATCAAAGGTATTCAGGCTTGGCAGCAAATGCCTTTATCTGATGAGCTTTCTTGCCTTTACCTGCTAAGACTTCTCAACAGTCCACATCTCTCTTCCTGCAGGATTGTATCTGTCTAACAAACTTCTGGCTAAGTTTAACTTTTAATGAAGCCAGTGAACAGTGATCCTCTGGTGTTTCTCTCTGTGAAAATGTCAGCGGGATCTAAGCCCCAGGAATCCACCAACTAGGAGCACAACATTTGTGTCCAGAGATTCTTAACATTTGTTTTGAACAGACACATGTAGACATAAATTACTTAATATCTGTTCTAGGGTCTAGGTCTAGGGTTCAGCACTGTTCCTGTATTGCTTCAGCTCTGCTTCTACGACATCTTAATTCAGTGTTCTTTCTCTCAGAGCTCCACACACAGGCTGTAGCATATGGGAAATCCCTCAGTAAAATTTTAAGGTGAAGGGTGAAGGCAGAGAGAGAGAGAGAAAAAAAAGAAGGGGAGGGAGGGAGGGAGGGAGAGAGAGATTTTGTAACTGAGGCTGTGCAGGGAAGGAAGGCTGCTGGGTACAATGGACAGTCTAAGTTTACATGCAAGACTATGAAAGGCAAGACTCTCCCTGCCTCCATGGGAACAAAATTTACCAGTGTTATTTCAAAGTCTAAACAATGTCTTTTTCAGTTTCTTAATCTGATGGATCATAATCAGAAAGACTGTAAATTTCATGCTTAGCCTTAACACAGGAAGGGGCAGAGCTAGCTTCTGACAGTGCTGTTCAGAGTCATTCCCCACTACCCCCCCCCCCCACTACCCCTCCCTCCCATATCTCAACCCCGACCCCCCTCACCCCCGCCCTCCACATCACCCCT
>NW_008360306.1:970125-989870 GCF_000622305.1 Nannospalax galili
CATCCCCACCACCCCCAAGTCCCCACATCTCCACACCCTTACACCCCCACCCCTGCTGTATCAGAGTCCCGAGAGAAGTCTACAGGAGCTGCTCAGAATTGGAGTCTTTGCCAGGCTTCTCAGATTCCATTTGATCTTGCCCCTACTCCATCTCTGGAGGTACCATCTATAGCCGTGACTCCCCTCTTGCTCCCTCTACCCAGCTCTACACCCTCCTTCTACTCTTCAAATACACCAAGCACGCTTCCACCTCAGGACTTTCTTACTGGCTGTCTTCTCTGCCAAATATTTCCTCCCCAGCTGTCTCATAGCCCACTCCTCCTCATCCAGGTCCAGGACCACTACAAAGTGGCTCCTTCCCACGCCCTGTGCTCCTTTTTCTATTTTATTCTTTTTAAAAATTTGTTTATTTTTATTTTATATGTATGAGTGTTTGCCTGCATATATGATTTATTTTTATTTTATATGTATGTTTGCCTATATATACATATATATATGTGTGTGTACCCGTGCATGCAGTGCCCACAGAGAGTGTTGGATCCCCTAGAACTGAAGTTACAGATGATTGTGAGTCACCATGTGGGTGCTGGGAACTGAAAAAGGTCTTCTATAAGAGCAGCCCATGCTCTTAGCCACTGAGCCACCTCTCCAGCCACACCTTTTATTCTTTAAAGCATGGACTCCCGCCTTCTCTTTATTTATTACTTGATTCTTCATTCGTTGCCTTTTTTCTTCCGTAAGAACAGGAACATCCTGTTGCATGTTTGCTGCTGTGCTGAGTAGTATCTCAATAAAATTGTCGGAGGAAAGAGTAAGGAAAATACAACTTAGTGTTTTAGCCAAATGCAGCTGCTCCAGCCTTGTGCGTTCTTTCCCCTGCTGGCAATGCTACCTTTGACACCCATGGGCTTACTGCCATCCCCCATCTTCGCTAGGTGCTCGAAGGATGCAGAATGTTTTTCATATCAGCTGTAGACAGACCATGAAGGACAGGAAACCTAATGACCCACACCAGAGACAGCACCCTTGAGCCAACAGCAGAGAAGTTGGAAATTTGATATTACATGGGCCGTTTCCTTCCGCTGTCCCCCTTTATTAGCAAGCAGTGCCCCTCCAGATAGTTTAAACTGCTTTTTCTCTTGGGAGAAGAAATGGCCTCTGAGACTCTCTTGAGCATGAAGACTCGATTCCTTCTCATCGTGTCTTACACTGATAGATTAAATTAATGAAAAAATAAAGCCAGATCCATTTTGCAAATCAGATAACTGAGGATAATTGTGGACAAAAGCAAGGGTCCCCGTGACTTGTCAAGGTCTTTCCCTCTCTGTTCCCATTCCCATTAATGTAAGGCTGTTTGCCTGAAGTCCTAAATACTCCTGCTGGAGTCTCCTTTGCTGCTAAACTCTGAAGCTTTCCAAGGGAGGGGCTGTGATCCACGCATCTTCTCCTCCCTGATGGGCCTGGCACTGACACATAGGAATAATAAAAACTATGATTAATTATTGATAGCAAGAACTAACATGAACTGAGTCCTTCCGGTGTCCCATAAAGCACTTCCCATAAATTAGCTCATTTTGTCTTCTCTATGGTTCTTGGAGGCGGTTGCTATTATTAGCCCCATTTTATGGATGAGGAAATCAAGATTGAGGTCAAGTCATTTGACACCAAGTATCTTCAGACAGTGAGAAGCATTGATTCAGATTATTGCCATGAGGGTCTGACAGATTTTGTACACAGCTCTGCAGACCTCAAAGGCTCTAGGGAACTGCAAAACCATGCTAAAAAACTAATACATTTGGGGTGGGAAGATGGCTCAGTTGGTAAAGCACTTGCCTTGTAAGCATGAGAACTGAGTTAAATCCTCAGAACCCACATTTTAAAAAATCAGGTCTGGTGGTCACATTTGTAATCTTACTGCTGGGGAGGAGATAGGCAGATCCATGGGCCTCACTGGCCAGCCAGGCCAGCCTGCTTGCAAAGTTTCAGACCAATGAGAGAACTTGTCTCACAAAATAAAAGGTGGATAGCACTGAGAAATGACCTCTGGTTGCCCAATAACTAAGGTTGTCCTCTGGCTTCCACACTCACATACATGAACACACACACACACACACACACACACACACACACACACACAAATACAGAACATTGGCATGGATGAGGGGTAAGGCTATGGAGTCTGAGACTCATCCATGAGTGATGCCAGCTCAAGTGGCCAGGGACTGAGCATCCCCTCCCTCCACAAGCCATTAGGTGACGAGTGCATGGCCATCAGAGCTCCTGCTTTACGGAGGGCTCATTCTGCTCCAGGCACTGGGCCAAGCACTTTATATCAATTATGCCATGTATTTCTCAATATGTTCCCCACAAGAGAACTATTTCAAGGAGAGGCAAGTTGAGGCACAAAAAGGTGGAAGCGGGTCCCATAGCTGGGAAGTGGCAAAGCAAGGTTTGAGTTTGGATAGATCCAACTTCATAACTCTCCACTGGACAGTCTATTCCCTCCACCTCATGTTCTCTCGTGTCTCATAAAAAGTCTTAGTAACAAGCCATTAAAGAATTCCCACCTTAGGGTTAGGGATTTAGCTCAGTGGTGGAATGCTTGCCTAGCAAGGGCAAGGCCCTGGGTTCAGTCCTCAGCTCTGGAAAAAGAAAAAAAGAAAAAAGAAAAAAGAATTCCCACCTTGCTAAGCCCATCTCAGTTTTCTACCTTGCAGGAAGGAAGGAGGATCAGCTATTCAGAAGGAAAGGACAGGTTTTAAATTTATTGTGACCCCTGCAGCAAGCCTAAGAGCCTTCGGAGCAGAAGGCCTTCTTTCCTCATTATAAGAGTTAGGATTTGGGGGGATGTTTCTGGGTGGTCTGGACTAAGGCAAGAGTAAATGGGGACTCACAAGCTTGATGGCGTTCAGTCCAAGCTCTTTCCCCGACCAGCTAAGATGTCTATTCACTGAACCAGACATACATCTTTATCTGGGGAGACTCATTCTGACACCAGAGACAGTTTATTTGCAGCATGTGTCTTTTGGTAGCATTGATTAGAATCCCCAGAGTGGCAGAGCTAGAGGTGGGGCAGGGAGAGAGCTTGGCGCTGGCTAGATTGGGATCTTGCATATTCATTCAATCAAAGCATCCAGCATCCCTTGAACATCTCCACACCCTGCTTCTTTAAGATAACACATTTGCCAAGCAAACACAGCAGAATGTCAGAAAGGGCCCTGCCACTAACCCCTGTGCACCATTCAACAAATTTCAATCTTTCAGATGGGAAAAGATTTGACCTAAGCAGTGTCACTCCCTTCCCCGAGAAAAGCATGTGTTCATTGCCAGGGCAAGCATTTTCTATGACCCTCAGAACACTGGCTTTTAACCACAGGTTGTCAGAAAAACACCACCCAACTGCCCCTCAGCCTGTTCCCAGCCGGAGGATGGAGTCAGCACAAATGTGCTCACTGATTGCTTGGCGCCAAGGGGAGTCTCAAATTAAATGGTTCAAAGGCATTTTTTTTTTCTGCTTTACAATTTGGCCATCTTTCCCTTTATGCAGTAAAATCTCCAACACTTTGGAATTTATGATCCTTTGGACAGGGATTGGGCTCCAGTCAGCTTCTGGAGTATTCTGCATGGAAAGGATTTTCGAAGAAAATTAATAGTTTGCCAAAAGAATTGCAAAGGGAATGCATCCTTATTTAAGGGGCTGCTGTTCTAGTCCTTAACGAACATTCACACATCCACAGACAATATTTCATATGCTAATTTCAAATAACTCTTACATGTTCATTAAGTCCCCAGCTATAACTGTTTATTGATATGATTATTGCAATTTGATCTGACTTCAAATGCTAGGTTTTCTCTGAATGGGAATTTCTTAGATACAAACTTTTTGAGACTAAGTAATTAATAAAGGAAATAAGTTAATGCCAAATGTGGGTGACTATCCTTTGGTGAGGATGAAAGGTCTCCTTATACGTTATTGGTCTTCGTTGATTCCTGGGAGTTCCTGCCAGGTGCTGCAAGATGAGGTTTGACTGTGGGGACCCTGGTCTTGATTTTCCAAGGATCATCCCTGTTAGAATTTCCATCCTAAATAGCTACTCATAACTCCTTCCTTCCTTCCTTCCTTCCTTCCTTCCTTCCTTCCTTCCTTCTCTCTTCCTTTCTTCTCTCTTTCTTTCTTTCTTCCTCAGGGTCTCACTATGTAACCCAGACTGGAATTGAACTCACAAGCCTCCTGCCTCCTCCCTGCTGGGGTCAGAGGTGTATACCACTATGCCTGGCTTCCCTCTTATTCTTAAAGAAGTCTTGCTATGAACTATAAATTATACAACACACTGTAGATTTAATAAAACTCAGGGAATTAAATTACAGTATTTTTTTTATTTTTTATTTTTTTTTGAGATAGAATCTCCCTATTGCCCCAGCTGACCTGGAACTCACTATGTAGATTAGGCTGATCTTGATCTCACAAAGATCCATCTGCTGCTGCCTCCTGGCTGAAATTATGGTATTTTTAAAAAGGAATTTAGTACCATCAATTCCTAGTGTTCCCTATATAAACCAGTGACTATTCTGTAGGGTATTGTATCAATTCAGGATCTAGATACTTCTTCACTGTGCCCCGCCTCCCAACTCAACAATCAGGAGAGAAAGAAGCTATCTTTCTGTGCTGGTTAATTTTGATTAATCTCAGTTGTCAACTTGATAAGATCTATAATTACCTGGGAGATGGGTCTCTGGCCATCTTGATTATGTTAATTGGGGTGGGAAGATGCACCCTATGTGAGCTGCAATATTCTCTTGGTTTGAGTTCTGAACTGAATGAAAAGGAGAACATGAGCACAAGTATTCATGGTTCAGAGGGTTGTGGGTTCGATGTGATCAGCTTCTTCAAGCTCCTGCTGAGTTGATTTCCCTGCCATAAGGGACTGTAACCTTGAACTGAGAGCTGAAATAAACTCTTTCTCCCTTGGGTTGCTTTGGTCAGGGTATTTTATCACAGCAACCAGAAAAGAAACTAAACATTTTTTTCTCACGGAGGGGGAATTTTGGGATCACCCCTACTCTACCTCATGTATATTAATTTCACCTTGTTGTTTGTCTAGAGCTGAAATTTCATGTCAATTGCCAGCATTATTTGGGAGAGACATGAACAAGCATGGAGGACACAGCACTGAAGGCATCTGGTTTCCTTTCAGCCATTATGAATTTCTTCATCACAGGACCAAGGACTATGAAACAAATGCCGTATGCCGTGTGTCATGGGAGAGCTTCACCTGACTCCGTCCCCACATTACTAAGGTAGCAACAGTTATTCCTTGGATTTTCAAACTGACAAGCAGGCTTATTGAAGTAAAAACACTTGTTCAGGATGCCCAGGATATGAGAGATGCAGCACAGGATCCCAGGTTGTCTGATGCTCATGTCAGCACTTAAGTAACCACTATGATATACGGCCTCTCACTATGCTCCACAGGTCTGACATTTGAGTCAGACATCTGCTAGCAATTTGATACATGATAAAGCTCTTGCCTCATCAAGAATGGCTCATACAGGGGGAGAGGAAGGAGGGAGGGGCCAAGGGGGATTCTGCCTAGAGAGCAGTTGTCTGATGCTTGCATGTTGCAGTGAAATCAACAACTTAAAGTGCATCTCTCCATTTTGGTGTTAAATTGTCTTCAGAGGTATACTTACGATACTCAGGAGAAGCTCACTTGGGGCAGGGAAGTGACCCTCATCTACAAAGTGTGGAGCAAACACAACTGGCTAGTGGTTCACATACCCCTTCTCCATTTTCCCACAGACAGTGACTTGTGCTGATCTGCTGACTATGAGTTGGGCTTGACTCATGCAACTAAACATTTCTGATGAGACCAAGCCCCCAGCTTCCTTCAAAAAGAAGTCACTGGTCTCCACTAATAAGATGGAGTGTCTTTGCCCATCTTCTTCCTAAGAACTGGGCTTTGGAAACATGAGGTTTCTACCCTTCGGTGAGTATAGAACGCTGGAAAGGAACTGGACATTGAGCATTTCTGGATGTAGCTGACTTGGATGAGAATGGGGATCATGTGGGTTTTTTGGTGAGTCTGTTGAAACACAACTCAATCCCAGTCCTCCCGAGGACTTGAATATAAACGCTCCTTGCAATTCTAGCCTGAGCCAGAGGAAATATCTATAAACTGGAATCTGTCCTACAGAGAGGGCATGCCTGTTATAGAACTATTAAACAGAGCCCTTCTATCATAACATAAATCAAGGGCTTATAGGACATGGGTACTGTCCAAAGAGAAAGAAACCTAGGACAGTAAAAGACACCGAGATTGAAATGATACTGAGGGTACATGGAACTCTTATAAAAGTCACAGCCTGAGGAAATTAAAATCTACAGGGTTGGGATACCTTGTAGATAGTTCATATGATTGAAACTATGGCCAAGGAAATGGCATATTGTATCAGACAGACAGACAGAACCACAGAAGTTCCAATAGCAGTAGATCATAGGTATACTTTTCTTAGTTAAAACCCCACCAGGAGTCTGCTTTCCCCTTTGAGTACGCCTGAAAGAAATGGAAGAGGGTGGACCAAATACCATAGTTTTATTCCGGACAAAATTTCTCCCATCCCCCCAGCAAGGCCATTTTCTTTAGCCAATGCAGCACTGGTGTGCCAACAGTAGATGCACAAAGGTGGAAGTGACAGTGAGCCAGGAACACAAAAGTGCTGACGTCAAAACTCTCTACAAAGAACCTCTGTCCTAGCAGACAAGCACCAGCTTTTAATGGCATTTTGAGTCACTGACCCCACCTCTCTAGCGTATCAGTGGGCACACCCCCCACCTCTCCCCTGCACATGCAGTTCTTGCTTGCAGCCTCTACATCCTACTGGCCCTTCTTGTGTCCCATGCACCCATTACCCGTGTAGGATGCCCCATTTGGCCAAAGACCTGCTTGAGCCTCTTTCAGACCAAAGGAAAGTTTGTTGGTATGGTTCATTTTTTTTCAGATATGATTTTTCCAATCAGTCTTGATCCCCACACTTGCTGAGAAGTTCAGATTTACTTGTGCTAGACCAGGCATTCTGTAAGAGCACTTTCCCAGACATGGTTTAAGCTAGTCCCTAATGCAGCCTGCCAGGACTAATATATCCTCTGAGTGCCCCCCCCCAGCTCCTTCTTCCTTTGTACTTTCTGAACCACTCAGCCAACACCAGCAAAAGATGAGTTTTCATACTGCCTTGATTTTCACTGACAGAGGGCACAGCCTTCCTCCTTTCGTCCTCAAACTCCTCTAAATTGAATGATGTATGAAAAGAACTGGGTCTTCTCTGTCTTGGGTGGCTGCTGCCCCCCCATCCTGTTCTTTTCTTCTTTTATTTCTTTTTTTTCCCTCCCTTCCTGTCATTTTTTACCCCTGCCCTAGATTTTTTAATCATTCCCAAGTTCAAAGCTATCCGACTCTTTTTTGGGAGGGGGGATAAGAACAAATAAAACTCTTCCAAGGTTATCGTCACAATTTTAGACGACTGCTGCCTGACTTTAGCTCAGAGTCCTGGTTCTGGATGCTGGAGAGGAGAGAATTCAGCACCACCACAGCCAGCAGCCTCACTGCCAGGAAGGGGAGGAGGAGGGTGTTGTTTGGGGTGTATTTGAAGGAATAGCATATGGGATTTTTGGTCAAAACATTCGGAGCTAGCTAGTTGCAGAGCTGAGGGTTCAAATGTGCTTTCTCTGAACACCATTTGTTCATCTTTTATACAACACCCCCAACCTTCTCAAATCCACCACTCCTTTGCCCCCCTGCCCTCTGAGCTCTGTGATAGCAGAAAAGTTTTCCAGTCGAGTACGTACCCCAGCTACACCGCCCACCCTAAGAAGGCAAAAGGCTTGCACAGGAAGTATGGAATCTGTGGGAGTGCTGCTCCTCGCCAAAGAATTCCTGTCTCTTTTCAACAGCCTCGTCCTTATACAAGCAATTAGTTCCCGTGTTCCAGTGGGAGACACCGAGTAGTGATGGGAATAGCCAAGGCACCCTGGCCCAGCTGCCTGAGTCCACCCCCTCAAGGCTCTGGGGCACAGGTTAGAAAAGGAGAACCTTCCCTGTGTCCCCAAATCGCGAATGGGGTCATTACCTTGGCAGCGGCTTGCGGGCTGTAATGCTAGCAACGATGATGCTCTCGGGACGCGGAGTGGCCACCGCTTTGAAGGTCCCTCGCCAGAACTTCTCAAACAGCTGCTTCTCACCCTGCTGCACGCTCGCCATCGTTGAAGCCCACCAAGCCCGGGGCGCTGTCCGAAGTGCTGAAACGCGGATTCCAAACCGGAAGGCACACCCTGGGCTCCGGGGCGCTGTCCGCGTGAAACCCCCACGGGGTGGGGTGGGGAGAGATTGGAGTTCAGGGCGGGGGATGGGATGGGACGTCTCTGGCTCGGCAGAGAAAGAAGGGTGGTCCCCCAGCTGGCTTCACCTGGCTTAGCTCTGGACTGAGCTTGGAGCCGGCTGAGACCCACGGCCCCAGCCAAGCAAAGCAGCGCCGGGGACAGAGAGGAGGCGACCGGGTCGTCTGCCGTGCGTGCGCGTGTGAGCTCCGGCGCGCCCGGGTTTTGTCTCTCGCACAATGTGACGTTGGAAGAGGGGGCTGGTCGCACGAGCTGTACTTCCTCTCCCCCCCCACCGCTATCTCCCCCCCACCACGTCTCTCCTCCTTCTCCCTGCAACCCCTCCTCCGTTGGCTCAACCTCCTGCTTCCATCTGCATAACAAAAGCCCGCAGGTCTAGGGAGGAGAAAGGGCGGGGCTTGCGCCTGTCACTAAGTCTCGGTGGCCGCAGAGTTGCATTGCTGACCCGCTGAGAAGCGATTCCAACACCCTGAACTGAACCAAGCAGGAGTCCTCCTTCCCAGCCCTCGCTCTACCTCCATCATCCCGGCGCTTCCCTTCATCTTTCCTTGCGTACTCCCGGGGCTTGGCCACCTCCCTTCCCCTCCCAAGACTTGGAGCGCATCTTCCATTGAGTGAGCAAGAATACTCCGCCTATCCACCCATGGCAACCTGCCTTTCCCCCTTCCCACTTCTGGGAGGGACTGAGGCCTGCAAAATGGGGGTCCCCCCTGTGTTCCTCTTTGTGCCTGGGGGCCACGGACTTCCCCCGCCCCTCAGAAAGTGCCATTTGATAGACAATCCGTCACCAGTGCGGCTTCTCGCCATCTGCCGAGTCGGCCCCCACCCGCAGAGGGGCACAGCGTTACATCTGTGCCTGTGGTGCAGTAAAGGATATCTCTTTTGTGCCTCACAGCCGGCCTGCCTCTCCTCCCCGCTGCCAAGGCCGTCCAAAAGAAGAGCACCCCTCCCCCACATACCCCCCTCCCTCTGAGAAACAGCAGCTTGAGTGTGAAACTGAAGTCTGATTTGGAAAAGAAAGCGCTGGGGGCGGGGGGGGGATTAAGAGGGAGATAGTAACTTTTTGGTCTTTCCTCTCCATCTTCAGTCCCCTCCCAAGCAAGCAGAGGGTCAAAATCTCAAACTCCAGATACACAGTATCTAGGTAGAATGGCTCTTTCATTTCCCCTAGGGTTTTCGTGGAGGGAAGAGGTCTTTGGGAAATCTCGCAGTCCATTTCTCCCTTGGGGCCTTTTAATCGGAGCAGAACTGTCACTGCCACCCTCTCTGCCCCCCGCCCCCACCACAATACTGGAAACTCCTAAGACTGACAGGCCTCCAGGCACTTGGCACCAGGTCCCAGCCATAGCAGGGAATGGAATCTATGCTTCCTTCTGATTCTGGTAGTGGTGGGGACCCAAGAAGGCCCAGGACACCAAAATGAACTTCATAAATTATTTGCAAGGGAACAGGAGGTACACTAAAGGACAAGGGTGAAGAACAGGAGAACAAGATTGGTCAAGAGAACCCAGAATACAGGAATGACAGAGCACGTGTTGGGAAGAGGATATAGGATGGGTCTACATGTGTTGGAAGGCTGTGTACTGGTTTAGGAGTGCCTGGGAGCACTACTCGCTCTGCAGTGACCCCTTCTGGTCAATAACAAGAAATGCATTTGTTGGCTTCTCAAGTAGGTACTTGCTGCCAGGGTTTGGGATGCTTGGAATTGAGGAAAATTCTGGTAGGCTCTCTCCTTTTCTCTCCCTGACCCCCATATTCAAAATCCCCAGTTCCAGTTCCTCCATTGCTCTCAGGACTTATTATCCACTACATTAGTTACTTTTCTGCTGCTGTGATAAAACACCCCAACTAAGACAATTTATAGAAAGAAGGAGATTATTTGGGCTTAGGGTTCCAGATAAATAAGACACTGCCATGGTGGGGAGGCATGGAAGCAAGCTGCAGTCTTGGCAGCAGGAACTGGAAACTGAGACCTCACATCTTGAACTCCAAAGGTGAAGCAGAGAGAGTGAACTGCAAGTGGGGTGAGGTTATGAACTCTTAAGGTCCCACCCAGTGACTTGCTTCCTTCAGCAAGGCTACACCTCCTAAAAGTTCCATAACCTGGAGAACTCAGCAGAAGGCCTGGGAGTGCCTGATCTGGCCTCCATGTGGTGGTGAGCTTCCCCAAATCTCACCACACCCAACCCCCTAGTTAGTGAGGCACCTCCCACAGCCCCAGGGGCAGACCTCTCTACTACAGCAGGGTAAGGCAGAGAGAAATTAACAGACAGCCTGAGAATGCCTGATCTGGCCTCTCCTTAGGGAACTTCCCAAATTATGCTCTGAGGACCTCTAGTAGGGATCCAAATGTTAGAAGGAAGCCTGAGTCTACCTGACTGGAGCTTGACTTGGGCCTCTGTGGGAGCTCCTGAGTAACTGATCTGAAGACATCAATTCCTTCCAAAACAAAAATCTGAGATAACCTGTAACCTGGACCAACCAGATCTACCAATAAGAAAACCAATAAGAAAACAACTAAGGCACACCAATAGTACAAACAGAAGCAAACGTCAACTGAACAAAAGAAGGCTCGACTTTCATAAAAGAATCACAAACAACAAAAGAAATCCACATGCCAAAATCACAAGAAAAATGAAAAAACAAGAAAATGGAAAGCCAAAACAGTATGGTCCCACCAAACCTTATCACTGCTGTAGAAGAGATCTACAAGAAAAGCCCCCCAGAGATAACCCAGGACACCAAATTTAAAAGAACAATCATAAACATGATCAATGAATTCATATGACAAGTTTAATGAACATACAAACAAATCAAAGAACTAAAAGAAGATAGGGATAAACTTCTGAATGAATTCACAAAAGAGATAGAAACATTGAAGAAAAATCAGGCAGAAATAAAGAAGGAAGTGAAAACCTCAATAAGCCAGCTTGAAACAACAGAAGAAAGCCTCACCGCTAGAATGAATGAAATGGGAAACAGAATATCAACATCGGAGGATAAGGTTGAAAAACTGGACTGCTCGAGCAAAGATTATGTAAAATTTTTAAAAATATAGGAATGGAATATGCAGGAGATGTGGGACACCATGTAAAGACAAAATCAGTGTCTCATAGATGTAGAGGAAGTTGAAGAATTTCAGGTTAACAGAACTGACCAGATCTTCAACAGGATTTTAGAAGAGAATTTCCCAAAATTAAGGAAAGATATCCCCATACAAATATAAGAAGCACATAGAACACCAAATAGACAAAACCAGAAAAAAAACTCCCCACAACATATCATAGTAAAAACACTAAATGTACAGAACAAAGAGAGAATACTGAAAGCTGCAAAAGAAAAGCAATAACTCACATATAAAAGAAAACCCATCAGAATTACAGCTGACTTATTAAGGCAAACTACAAAAGCAAGAACAGCCTGAACCAAGGTATTTCCAGTTCTAAATGACCACAGATGCCAGCCCAGAATAGTTTACCCAGCAAAAATATCTATTATAGCTGAAGGGGAAAGAAAAATCTTCCATAACATGAATAGCCTGAAAGAATTCATGTTCACAAAACCAACCCTTCAAAAAATACTTGAAGCAATACAAAGAATGGAGAAAGGAACAATTATACCCCAGGGGCAACAGGAAAAAAACAACATGAAAGTATAATTGTATAAACACAGAATTAGACAAAGAATACAAACAGTAATCAAAATGATGGCCACCAATACACATCTTTCAATAATAACTATAAATATCAACGGTCTAAATCCCCCAGTCAAAAAATACAGGCTAGTTGAATGGATTAAGAAACAAAATCCATCTTCTTCTTAAGAGACCCATCTCACCTTCAAGGACAGGCACTACCTTAAAGTGAAAGGATGGAAAAGAATATTTCAAGCAAATGACACTAAGAAACAAGCAGGGGTTGCAATTCTAACATCTGACAAAATAGACTTCAAACTAAAACTAGTCAGAAGAGATAAAGACAGTCACTTCATTCTGATCAAAAGAACAATTAACCAAGAAGATATTCCAATCTTGAAGAGTACACAAAACTCTGGTGCACTCAAATTCATAAAAATAACACTACAAGACTTTTACACAGATTAACCCCAACTCAGCAATAGACTTCAGTACCCCACTGTCTCCATTAGACAGGTCATCCAGACTAAGAATAAACAGAGAGACAACTTAATTAAATAATACCATACATCAAATGGACCTAGCAGACATTTTCCAAATATTCCACCCAAGCACCAAAGAATACACTTTCTATTCAGCAAACCATGGAACTTTCTCAAAAATTGACCACATATTGGGGCATAAAACACACCTCAACAAATAAAAAAAAAATTGAAATAATTCCATGCATTCTATCAGACTACAATGCAATAAAGGTTAAAATCAACACTGGAAGAAATCCTAGTAAGTACAGGAACTCATGGAGATTAAACAACACACTCCTAAATAATGAGTGGGTCAAAGGAGAAATTAAGAAGGAAATAAAAGAATTCCTGGAATTCAACGAAAAGGACAATACAACACACCAAAACCTCTGGGATACTTTAAAAGCAATCCTAAGTGGGAAGTTTATAGCTCTAAGTGCCTACATTTAAAAAAATCAGAATGAGCACAAATAAATGACTTAACATTGCAACTCAAGACTCTGGAAAAGCAAGAACAAATGAAACCCAAACCCAGCAGAAGAGAAGAAATAACAAAAATCAGAGCAGAAATTAATGAAATAGAAACAAAACAATGCAAAGAGTCAATGAATCTAAGAACTGGTTCTTTGAAAAGCTAAACAAGATAGACAGACCCTTAGCCCAGTTAACCAAAAGAAAGAGCAAATCCAAACCAACAAAATCAGAGCTGAAAAGGGAAGCATTACAACAGACACCCAAAAGATCCAGAGCATTATAAGGGAATACTTTAAAAATCTATACTCTATCAAATTTGAAAACCTAAAAGAAATGGATGGGTATCTAAAATCATGGAAACCACCAAAGTTAAACCAAGAAGAGATCAACAGTTTAAACAGACCCATAACATACAAGGAAACTGAAACAGTAATACAAAACCTCACAACTAAAAATCCCCAGGTCCAGATGGATTTACAGCGGAATTCTACCAGACATTTAAAGAAGACCTCCAACCTATATTACATAAATTATCCAAAATGATAGAAACAGAGGGAGAACCCCCAAATTCCTTCTATGAAACCAGCATGACTCTAATACCCAAATCAGGTAAAGACACAACTAAAGATCTACATCCAATACTACTTAAATTATTTAAAATGATGGAAACTGAGAGTGAACTCCTCAGTTCCTTCTATGAAACAAGCATCATTCTAATACCAAAACCAGGTAAAGACACAACCAAAAAAGAAAAAAAATAAAGATCATTCACCCTGATCAAGTAGGCTTTATTCTAGAGATACAGGGATGATTCAATATACAGAAGTCAATAAACATCATCAATCATATAAATGTTCTCAAAGACAAAAACCAAATGGTCATTTCAATAGATGCAGAAAAGGCTTTTGACAAAATTCAGCATGCATGTATGTTCAAAGTCCTAGACGGAACTGGACTGGAGGGAATATACCTCAACATAATTAAACCTATATACAACACCCGCAGCCAACAGCATTCTAAATGGAAAAAATAATGGAAGAATTCCCATTAAAATCAAGAATCAGACAAGGATGTCCACTATCTCCACTTCTTTTCCAATATAGTGCTTAAAACTCTTACTTGAGCAATAAGACAAGAGAAGGAAATTAAAGGAGCACTAATTGGAAAAGAAGAGGTCAAATTATCGCTTTTTGCAGATGATATGATACTATACCTAAGAGATCCCAAAAATTCCACCAGAAAACTCCTAGAGCTGATCAACATTTTCAGGAAAGTGGCAGGTTACAAAATTAATCTACAAAAATCGGTAGCCTTTTTATATACCAATAACAAGCAATTGGAGAAAGAGTGCAGAGAAACTCATTCAAGATAGGGGCAAAAAAACATATCTTTGAATAAACCTGACCAAAGACATCAAAGATCTCTACAATCAAAATTTTAAATCTTTAAAAAAAAGAGATTGAGGAAGACACCAGACAATGGAAGGACCTCCCATGCTCTTGGATTGGAAGAATTAATATTGTGAAAATGACCACCCTACCAAAAGAAATATATAGATTCAATCCAATCCCAATCAAAATCCCCACCACATACTTCACAGAATTAGAAAAAATTTTCTTTAAATTCGCATGGAAGCACAAAAGACCCTGGCTAGCCAAAGCAACCGTGAGCACAAAGAGCAATGCTGGGTGGATTACTATGACAAATCTCAAAGTATACTACAGAACTATAGTCCTAAAAACAGCATGGTACTGCACAAAAATAGACACATAAACCAATGGAACATCTTTGAAGACCCAAACCCGAGTACACGCAATTTCAGCCATCTGATATTTGACAAAGGTGCCAAGAACACACAATGGAGGAAAAGACAGCATCTTCAACAAATGGTGCTGGCAAAACTGGGTCTCTACCTGTAGAAGAATGAAATTAGATCCTTATATTTTACCCTGCACAAAAGTCAACTCCAAATGGATCAAAGACCTCAATGTGAAACTGGAAACCTTAAAACTATTAGAAGAAAATACTGGCAGTAACCTACAAAATATAGGTGTAGGAAAGGACTTTCTAAATTGGACACCAGTTGTTCAGGAATTAAGGTCAATAATCAATAAGTGGGACCTCATTAAACTAAAAAGCTTCTGTACAGCAAAAGAAATAATCAAGAAAGTGAAGAGAAAATGTGCAAGGTGGGAAAAAATTCTTCACCAGTAACACATCAGACAGAGGTTTAACATCCAGAATATACAAAGAACTCAAAAAACAAAGACGCAAGAAAGCAAATGACCCAATTAAAAGATGAGCTAAAGATCTAAACAGAGAATTCTCAAAGGAAGAAATACAGATGGCTAAAAAACACCTTTAAAAGTGTTCAAAACCATCAAATCAAAACCATCTTAAGGTTTAACACTAGCCTAGTCAGACTGGCTAAGATCAAGAGAACAAATGATACCAAATGGGAAAGGCTCACTCACTTCTGCTGAGATTGCAAACTCTGCAACCCCTACGGAAAATGGTGTGAAGAACTCTTAAAAAACTAAACAGGAACCTATCATTATACCCCTTATTGTCATATACCCAAAGGACTCATCCTATTGCAGAGACACTTGTACAACCATGTTTGTTGCTGCTCTTTTCACAATAGCTAAGAGATGGAAGCAACCTAAGCGCCCCTCAACAGACGAGTGGCTAATGAATATGTGGTACACTTACACAATGAAGTTCTTTTCAGCAGTAAAGAAAGATTAAATAATGAAATTTTCAGGTAAATGGGTGGATCTGGAAACTATTATACTAAGTGAAGCAACACAGACTCAGCAAAACAAAATAGTATGTTCTCCCTCATTTGTGGATCCTAGCACTAAATACTTATAGTATATGGAATCCCACGAAAATGGGCCAACAGCCCATGGAAAACAGATGATACAGAGTGCTGAAAGTTCAGTGCCTTGCTACAATGGGAGGAAGATCATTCCACACCTATTACCCCCTCCAAGGTTCAGGGACTTTTATGGAAGAGGTTGGGGTAAAGAATGTAAGAGTCTGAGGAAGGGGTGGAGTGTTACCTGGAAGTGTCCTCCAACTAGACTACTGTGTTGGCAAGCTATAGTCACATCTCCTTCACACACTTGTCAAGGCATCAAGGAGGGAGTCAGTTACCCCTTCCATCCAATCAGTTGTCCTTAGCTGCATATGGGGGAGGTGCTAAGGATATACAAGCCAAGAATGCCATAAGGCACCTCTCTTGCCATTTTATGCGGCTGTCAGGAAGTCACAGGATCTATATTTCAGTGTGGACTTTTCAGTGCAATCATTAATTGGGGGGGCACCCAATCTTCTGTAAATAAACCCCTACCCTATGTTCTGTTAACAAGCCCAATAAACTAGTTAGGATTTTAAAAAAAATTAAAAAGTTTCCATAACCTCCATAAATAGCACCACCACCTGTGGACCAAGTGTTCAGATACTTGAGCCTATGGGGGACATATCTTATTCAAACCACCATAACAAACCTAAAGTTGATGTCACTGAATGCAGTTGCTTCCCTAAGTAGCCTGGGATATTTAAAAAGATCCTTAGTCATGGCATACTGGGTATGAACTGAGTCACTTCAACAAGACACAGGAAATTGCAGTGTCTGTTTTTGTTTCAGGGAAATTCTTGGGATAACTGGCATACCATAGTGTAATTATGCAGATACCAGTTAACCCCATGCTTAGAAGTATACAGTTCTATATGTTCCAAGTTGTGAATCTTCTGTAATAAGTTCAGGGTTTGGAACTCAGGCTTCCCAAATTCAAGTCCTAACCCTGTCATTTCCTAGGTGGGTAATCATGAAAGAATAACTTAATTTGCTGTGTTGGTTGCTTTTCTTATTGACGTAACCAACCTTCTGAGAAGAAACAACTTAAGGGAGGAAGTATTTGGGGGGACTCCTAGTTTAAGGGAACAGTCCATCATGGCAGGGGAGGCATGGTGGCAGACATATGAGATAGAAGGTCGTCTTATATCCATAGTCAGAAAGCAGAGGGACATGAATACTGGTGCTCAGCTCAATCATTTTTATGAAGTCCAAGACTGCAGCCCATGGTCCCATCCACACTGGCTCTTCTGTCTTCAGTTAATCCTTTCTGGAAACACTCATAGACACACCCAGAGATGTGTTTCCACAGTGATTCTAAATCCAGTCAAGTAAATACTAAAGATGAACATCACAGTTGACAATGTTTTCATTTCAACACCTTATATGAGATTTCTATAAAGATTAAAAATTGTAGATTTAAATAGACTATCTGGGAGGATTAAAAGAATTAACACAATACACAATTATAGAGCAATATGTGGAACTAGTTTAGTAGAGAATATAAATTATTATCAGAGATTAAAAAAAAAAAAAAAAACCTCTAGAATCAGATCCAGTTGGAATACTAAGCTTGGCTCTGTCACTTTTTAGTTGGATGACCTCAGGCTAGGAACTAACTCCTGCTTTGGTTTCCCTATCTGAAAAATAGATTAATGCATATTTCACATGACTGTTGTCAGCATTAAAAAAACTAAACCAAAAGAAACAAACAAACAAACAAACCCAAACAACCCATTACTTGCAAAGGACTTAATTCAAGTGATGGGAGCTGAGATCACTCATGCTGTTGACACCACCATCTTTTAGTGTGATAAGCCAGGTCACATTCAGTCCAGTCACCATGAAAAAAAAAAAAAGGCCCAGCCCTGGATTTTGGCTGGACACAGCCCTGAATGCAGACAGTCCAAATATAAGATACAGTTTCTTCTCTGAAGGACTTCACAGTCTAATTTGTCTTCTGTCCCCATTGCCTAACTTGTGTTCCCTATTTTATCACACTGACTTAAGCATTAGGACTGGCTTCTCTAATATCACTCAGACCCTAGTTCTGCCATCATGTTTACACAATAGAGTCATCTCTGTCTCCTTTCTGGGATAATATTGTCTGTTTTCCCAGGGGCGAACCAGCCCACTCCAAAAGCTGAGATGTGTCAGTGTGTTGGTTGGTGAATACACATAACGTGGCGCAGTTGGTGTTTATCCTCCGCATTCTGTCAACGACAGACATTGCTAATTTATAGCAGCACTCCTGGGAATAGACCTCAGAATTTTCCCCAACACCACTTTCTCGATAACCATTACTAATGGGCTAGAGTGGGCACTCTAGATAAACTCATTTTGCCATCCACTCTTAAGTGGTGCTTCTACACCTAATGGGTGGTATTCTTTCATTTGCAAAGGAGAGACTAGGGTGAAAGGATTCTAGAATTTGTAGATCTGGGCAACCGAGAGAAGCAGCTGAAGGATTCTTGTGCATCCACACTCTTTAGTGACCCCCAAAGACAGTGATCTTAGCTCAGAGAGATAGCTAATCTGGAGGCAGCTCCAATTCTGCCCAATAATATTTCTGTGCTAGTTTGGGGGAAGCCCTTAACCTCTCTGTGTCCAGGAGTTCTCTAAGTACAATGGAGTCAATCATAATCTACCTGCCTCAAGGGACTTCAGGGACCTTGGCAGTCTGAACCCATTTCCAAAAGTCCAGTGAACAAAGAGTCAAATAATTACATAGATAATGGGAAACATGATAACGAGACCAATCTGTCTTTGTGGCCTTAAACAGGCTCAAACGAAAACATTCGAATGATGAGATTTCTTATTTCTTCATACATGTACTTGGGGAGAAACAAGTCAAGATTGTTCACCAGTCATCTTATCTTGAAAGCTCTACGTTGTGTCTAATCTGAGTCCCACCTCTGTTCTTTATTGTCCATCCTCTAGACTTCCCAGTGCCCTAGAACTAACATGGGTAAGCCAGCAGCCCCCATTCCCTGATTGCATCTACTCCTGTCTGTCTCTTATGTTCAGTACAGGACTAGAAAACAGTAAGAGTTCAGTAAATGCTGCTATAACAGGAACATTCCGTGTTTGGTATCTAACTCTTCATATTATAGTAGCTTATAGGTAATAAGGTACTAGTTACACCTCTGTATTGCTAGCTACAATATAGCACTTGTACTGTTTTTTGTTTCTGTCTATATCCATTTAACTGCAGGCTGATGAACCATATTTTTTTTTCTAAAGGGGATTAAGAGATAGTTTATTCTGGAGCCAAATATGAGTGACCATGGCTCAGGAATACAGATTCAGGTTACCCCAGATTCCATGTTCTCGCATGGTAACAGTTACATTACATTTTATAGTAACAGAACAAAGAAAAGTCATAAATCAAGACACTTTTAAAATTCATTGGTGGATATGTTCAGGAGGCAGGTCATACATATAGGTCTCAGATGCTATCTGATGACATTCTTAGCTTTTTGATTGGTGAGACCTGGTGGCCTGCTAGGTTAATACATTTTATTAGCCACAAGAACATTAATTCAGAAACAGAGGTAGGCAAGGTGTGGCTATTTATGTGGTTAAAGATGTTCCCAGATAATTTGTAAACAGGCTCTAGATGCACAAACATTCCAGACTCCACAATCTCTGGAGTGTTAATCAGTTGGTAAGCCTTACAGGAAACTCAGTCCAAGGTGCAGGAGTGCTTTCTGGGAATTTTCTTTCACAACAAGGTTAAATTTTCTCTGGTTCATTTTTTCTTTTTTAATAAGAAGAAGCATTTCATTACAACAGCATTAACCTATTCAATAACATTTTTCTGAGCTAGGGTACATCTCTTTCAAAATTGGCTATACATTT
>NW_008360306.1:995201-1023156 GCF_000622305.1 Nannospalax galili
GGTGTTGCAGGACCAGGGAAGTAGAGGGAGGTGAGGGCGGGGCCAGGTCCAGAAGCATTGCTCCTGGGGCCCAAGGAAGGCACCAAGTTGGTCTGGTTGAAAAAGATCAGGAAGCAGTATTGGTTCCCCAGGTGTCTGGGGACCCAAGACTAGGAATGGTGCAGGGCCCAAACTAGGAGTAGAGAACAGCGGGGTAGATGGAAGGGTGAATGAGGCTGGGGGAGTCAAGGTGCGGAGGGTTCCGCGATAGACTTACCCCAAGAGAGGCCTGAGGGTAGGAGAGCAGACTAGGAGAGTTAGCCGGTGGTGCAGGTCCAGGGAAGCAGAGAGAGGTGAGGGGGGCCAGGTCCAGAAGCAGTGCTCCTGGGGCCCAAGGAAGGCACTAAGTTGGTCTGGGTGAAAAAGATCAGGAAGCAGTATTGGTTCCCCAGGTGTCTGGGGACCCAAGACTAGGAATGACGCAGGGCCCAAACTAGGAGTAGAGAACAGCGGGGGAGAAGGAAGGGTGAATGAGGCTGGGGGAGTCAAGGCGTGGAGGGCTCCGCGATAGACTTACCCCAAGAGAGGCCTGAGGGTAGGAGAGCAGGCTAGGAGCGATGAACCATATTTTATATATACCACATGCACATTAGACATATTATACTGTGTGTAATAGCAATGACAGTATATAACTGTAATAATATAGATTTGTATAATGTTCTTGGGCATCATTTAAGCACTTTACAAATATTACCACATTTAATGATTGCAAAGGCCCTGTAAATTAGATTCTGCTATAACAAGGAAATGGAAGCACAGAAAGTAAAGTAACTTGTCCAAGGACACACAGCAATAAAAGGCAGATAACCAACATATAAATGCCATCAGTCTGACCTGTGCACTTATGATCATTTTTTCACAATTACTTGTAATATGATATTTATGCTCCCAAATGGCATGAAATTATGTGCTAGTATGTATTGGGCATGGCTCTTGGATAAGGAAGAAACTAGGTCTTGTTCTCATGGAGTTAGTCCACTGGTGGTGGTGTTAAACATAGGAAAGAAAAAAACAATGTCTCAAAGGTAAACTAATGTGAAGCTGGATAGCTGGGGGAGTCACCCATCTGAATGTCAAGGTCAAATCTACCTGAGTTCAGTTGCAACTAAACTGAGATAAAGAATGAGGCGTGAGGCAAATAGAGAATGAAAAGGGGCACATCAGGGAAAGCCGCAGTATGTGCAGAGATGTAAAGGTATATTTGAGGAAGTGACGGGTGCACCAGGAAAATGTGCCCAGTGGGAGAACTGTAGCTAAATGGCTTGATGGAACTGGAGGAGGAGGCATGTGCTCTGGGCAGTGAAATTGGAGCCTGAATCTTGAGTCTCACTTTACATTTGAATAGAAAATCAGAGAGCCATATTATTACACTATTTTAAATGTCAATGATATGATGTGGTTTCCCAAAGTGAAGTGCCTTGTAACCCTGGCAGCACACCCAGAAGGCTCCTAGTCCTGGTGATAGCCAGGCAGAAGGCACTAGGGACCATGAGCTGAGAAGCTGTTTTCCACCGTGATCCTCTCAGTGACTCATCTCAAGAAGTCCATCTCCACGCTGTGCTCATCCTAAACGGTCTTGCTTGAACCCACTTACTCTTCAACAGTGAGCAGCTACTCCAAATAACTAGAATTTAATAGCATAGTTTTACTTTCATTGAATTTATTTTTATAATGAGCCTCCTTTACTGGCATATGAAAGAGGTTGGTTATTCCTTATCAGAAATGCTTGGGACCAGATGTTTCAGACTTCAGACTTTTTCTAGATTCTTAAATATTTTCATAAATGTTACAGGGGTGGATGGTACCCCTCACTGAAACCTCTAAAATTTGAAATATTTTAAAAACTAAAACTTAAATTTCAGATTTTTGGATTTTTCAGTGAGAGATGTTCAATTTACACTGGCTTTTATTTCTGAAATGTCCCCTTTGTATAAATTTACTGAAGAAGTGAATCACTTAAGAAGACTCTATTACAGAAAATTTCAACCTATAGGAAGGTGAATATAGTAATATGGGGTCCATTGTCTACTTTCAACAATTATCAATGTATACTTGATTTTATTTCATCTGTGTTCTGATCTGCTTTCACACTACTAAATTACTTTGAAACTAACCCAAGATATTGCTATTTTAGTTGTAAAAACTGCAGGAAGCCACTCTAAATGATCAGAATTCCATGTTGTTGACTTTGTATTTTAGCATCACATTAGATACAATTAACACTCATTTATTAATATCATCAAATATTCAGTAAATGCCCACTTTCCCCAATGTTTATGTAATGTTTGCTTGCTCGCTCTTTCTTAGTTGCTTTGTTTGAACTGGTACTTAGGATAAATGTCTCCCCAACCTTGGCTTAGTCACGACCAAGGCACCCTTGGAGGTGTGACCCTTTAGGAAGAAAGGCCTAGTGAAATGAAGCTATGTCACTAAGGGGGATGCACTCTTCAAGGGAACACTAGAGTCCTGGATTCTTCTTTCTAACTTTTGGCTTCCTGCATGCTATGTCGCAAGAAGTTTTTTCTGTTCTACATGTGATATTCTGCCTTACCACAGGCCCCAAAGCAATAAAGCCAATCAATCATGGATTGAAACCTCTGAAACTGTGAGCCAAAATAAACTTTATCTTCTTTTAAAGTTGATTGTCTTAGGCATTTTGTCACGGTGATGTAAAGCTGACTAACTTAAGGCTCTTTTTGATGTGACTGGGTGACATGCTTTATTAATGCCCTTCATTCTGCAGTTTCCCTAGGCTGCCCTCTTGCTCTAGTTTCATTCCTGTTGCTGTTATAAAACACTCTGACCAAAGTAACTTGGGGAGGAAAGGGTTTATTTGTCTTATACCTACAGGTCCATTATAGAGGGAAGTCAGGGCAGGAATTCAAGCAGGAGCTGCAGCCAAGACCATGAAGGAGTGCAGCTTACTGACTTGGCCAGTGTTTAGCTCCCTTTCTTATACAGCCCAGGCCAACCTGCCTAGGGATGGCACTGCCCACAGTGGACTGGGCCTTTCTACATCCTATTAGCAATGAGGAAAATGCCCTCCAGACAGGCCTACAGGCCAATCTGATCTGAGAAGTTCCTCAACTGAGGTTCCTGTTCACAGGTGACTCTAGGTTGTGTGAATATAACAATTGAGGCCAGTCAGGGGACCTCTCCAACATGCACTTCATCTCCCTGTCTCCTTTACTGTTCACAAGAAACATGGTGGTTTGCCTGGTGGAGTTTCCCATCATCTGCATTTTGTTGTGGCATAAATAACATGCTTCTCTGCACCTACTTCCTGTGAAGTATGGTAAGAGCTTAAAATTTAAATTCAAAAGAAATTCCAGTAGGAGGTGAATAATGTATGGTTTTTCTCTTTTATTGTGATACTAGCTGACAATGCAGATCATCATCTAATTTGTTAATTTGCCAGTTTGCAAACTGTTGATATCCAAAATCATCACTTATTTTCCCATGTATTAGAACCCTTCGAGGGAGAAATAGCCTTCATCAGTGATTTGGGTAACTCAGAGTACCAGTAGTCTATAAATGGCAAATATGGGCTAGAGAGATAGCTCAGTTGCTAAACAGCTTGCCACACAAGCAGAGGCCAAGTTTGATCCTCAAAACTCACTTTTAAAAAGCTGAGCAGCCAGGGGCAGTGGCACATACTTTCAGTCCCAGCACTTGGGTGACAGAGGTAGGTGGATCTCTATGTGATCTAGGCTAGCCTGATCTACATAGTGGGTTCCAGTTTAGCTGGGGCTACAGGGACCCCCTAAGAAAAGCTGGATGGTGGTGCAGTTTTGTAATCTCAGCACTGGGTAGGCACATTTGCACATGTGCATGCACACATAAAAATGTGCACACACAAAAGGAAAAAATAGATACTTAATTCTTTCCATTTATGTCCTCATTTACAAACTAATGATCAGGGGTATCATCATTCTTACAAGGTACTAAGACAAGCTGTTTGCTTGTCTTTAAGAGGAATCCACAGATTTAAACCCAGTTGTTACGTTTCAGTTACTGCTCTTATTATCATTATTGACAGTCCTTATCTCTCATCCCCCAGAAGAGCCGATCCCATCAGTTACTCAGTCCTATGATATGACCTTGAAGGCTTTTCACAGCTTTCTTGCTTTCTGATTTGTCAGAAGGTTCCAACTTCAACACATCAATTTCATGACTGAGATCTGGAATTGGCCCTCTCTCCCTTTTAGTGAGTATCAGAGATTCTCATCACCACTAGATTAGTTGGTCGATGCTTCTAGGGTGTTTTAGTATACAGTCCTGGGAAATCTTATTTTAAGATCCAAAATATAGCGTGAGTTTCTGCTTTTATTTCTGGATAAAAGCTGCAGGGTTTTCCTTGACCTCATACATCTGAGTGTTATCTCCTTTGTGTCATTCTAGAAAGGCACAATTAGTGATGGCAGTGTAATTGCTCATTTCCTTTATCCTACAACACACACCCACTTAGAAAAATCATGCTTAGATGACTACCTGTAATTACTGAAATCAGCTTAAGAAGATGGGATTTTTTTTAATTTTATTTTTGCCTCATCATATATTCAAATGATTGTGTTTTAAGGTCAGTTGGAATGGGATTATAATGAAGTTTGTTTATTTACTTTTAATTTGGGGGGAGTACCTTTTGATTTAACTTTACTTCTTTAGTTATGTAAAATATTGACATAACATAAAACTGAAAACTACCATAAAAAGACATTTAGACGAATGTGGACACCTTGCCCTAACCACTCTAGCCCTCCCTCTCCATGGGAAATTTACAGTTTTATGGTTTGTCCTACCATTAAAATATTTTGCATTCAAAATTGCCATAGAATCATATGAGCAGGGTCCTAGGAGCTTGTTTTCATATGGTCATGCGCCTCCTCCCTGGCTCTTACAATCTTTCTGCCCCCTCTTCTATGATGATTCCTGAGCCCTTGGGGGTGGGGGGTGAAGTTTAATATAGGAGTCCTATCCAAGGACCAGCATTCTGAAGACTCTTAATCCCTACACCTTGGCCATTTGTGACCTTTTGTGTTCTTGGCCCTCTGCAGCAAGGGGAGCTTCATTAATGAGAATTGAGAGATTCATTAGTGTTCTCTTCTTTACCCGTGTTCTAATTTATTTCATATTTTAAAGTGCCAGTGCTAAGCAATACTTGAACTCTGAGAAATGCTTGATCTGATGGGAGACATTGGAAACTCTAAAGTAGAAACTTGTGGTATACTTAGGTAGATAAAGGGCACGTAGCTCACACATGATGGTGGGATTTCAATCCCTGGCAGCCATGTAAAATAGCTGACATAGAAGACCCACCTATAACCTAGCTGTGGGACGAAAGGTTGGGGAGAGGAGACAGATGGATCCTTGGAGCTCATAGACAAGCCAGCACAGCTGAATAGATGATCTTCAGGTTCAGTGAGAGATTCTGTCTTAAAAATTAACCCGGGTTCAATCCCCAGCACCCACATGGCAGCTACGAACCGTCCTTAACTCCAGTTCCAGGGGAATCTGAAGCCCTCTTCTGACCTCCGTGGCATTGCATGACATGGGTGCACTCACATACATACAGGCAATATACTCATATACATAAACTAAAAATAATAATAAATGAAATGTTAAAAAAGAGGAAAAAAAGAGTCTTCTTTAAAAAAAAATAAGGTGGAGAGTTATAGAGGAAATACATTCAACATCATCTTCTGCCTCCACACACATGCACACATTCACACAAACACATACTTCCAACACACATACACACACACACACACACACACACACACATGCAAAGAAACTCCAAAGTAGCATTTGAACCACTAACAATTGGTGTCTTAGCTTTGTTTCTTGTTGCTGTGATAAAAGAGCCTGACAAAAGCAAAGCCAAGGAGATAAAGGCTTATTTGGCTTGCAATTCTAAGTTACAGTCCATCCAATTAGGGAAGTTACAAACAGTAGCTTGAAGCAGCTGGTCACAGCACTTCCACAATCAAGACACAGACAGCAGTGAATGTCTTCCTATACTCCTTTATCAGGATCCCAGTCAGTAAGTGATGCCACCCACAGTGGGCAGAACTTCCTGCTTCAATTAATACCACTAAGGGAATCTCCCACAGGCTAATCTGAGCTAGACAATCCATCTTTGAGACCCCCTTCCAGGTGACTCTAGACTGTATCAAGTTGACAATTAAAACTAACCATCACTATTGGGTCTGTTTTATTACTTATTTCTGTGAGAAATCATTACGAGAATTATTTCTGTGAGAAATAGCTCAGACTGACTTTTACAAGGTTGGGAGGAATATTCCTGGCACCTGACTCAACAATTTTGTTTTCATATAGGTGCATAGCCTAACTTCTTTTGCATTCAAACAGCATGAGGTGGGCACATCCACACTATGGACATCTCATCTGTTATCCTAAGCTTATGTAATGTTTAAATGTGGATGAACAAATCTCTTTTTCTATAAACAGGAAGATGAAATGAGAATCCACTTTTTGCATGTAAAAGCATAATTTTTACTGCTGGCTCGTGTGTGTGTGTGTGTGTGTGTGTGTGTGTGTGTGTGTGTGTTGATGTGTGTAGAGATTCTATATGGCCTCAAGCGCCTTTTGCTTTTAAAGATGGGCTGCAGCTTTTGAATGCAGTTTGCTTTGTCTTGTCGTTATTTCTTTTCTACTGAAATGAATACAGAATTCTCTCCTGGAATGCTTTGAGTCAGAAGACAAAGGCAACTGACCTTTGGTTTCAAAAAAAAAAGCAAGAAGAGGAATTGCAAACTGAGGCTGTTCTTATGCCCTGTACACAATGGAGGATTGGGGACAGAACACAGGCTTCCCATCCTCTATAACCATAGGCTTTGGGGCCAGCTCTCTGCAGCAGAACCCTCCCTTCCTCCTTATGCCGAGGTTGGATATTGCAGAAATAATTACCAAACAAATCGATAGCCCGTGTTGTGGGATGAGCATGCTTGTTAGTGCATTATTTTTTCTCCTGGAAACTTAGTTTGCTTTACATAGAGGTCAGATGCTCTGTAAGTTCTCAGCCACTCAAAAGCTCAGAATAACTTCTGGAGCATTTAATCTTTGTTCTGCACAAACACTTGGTGAACATATTCCTGTTAATTTTCACCGCTTGCCTTTGAAGCAGGCTCAGCAAGAAGTCAGGGGACTTGTGTGAGGTCAGAGTGTCAAGGGCACCTTTCTCGTTCACTCTGCTTTGTCAAGGGAGAGGATTAGAGTAAACATGTCATAGAATTTTGTTTTTAGAAAAGCAATGAATTCTGTGTTTTAAAGTCTTCTCAACCAGACTTTTGGAATTTGAACAATACGCTTATGACTCCAGCCTCATCTCCTTCAAAGGGGGCTTTAGATGAGGCAACGAGGACCAGATTTCCTGTTCTTATTGAACTTGAGCCACTCAGAGTCCAAACTCAAGGTGAGAGATAGGCTCTTACATGCTTCAAATTGTGGCCCACAGGGTGAAGTTCACCTACAGATTTACTCTATAGACGCAAATAGATAATTTGAGTAACTACAAGTTAGGCAAATGTTCTCTCTCTGTCTCTGTCTCTCCCTCTCTCTGTCTCTATCTCTTTTTGTCTCTCTCTGTCTCTCTCCCTCTCTGTTTCTGTAAACAAAGACTTTTCCACTAGTAGCTGCATTTCATCTAGGCTTCCTCATGTATATGCAACCCTCCTATCAGCCCTCCTATCAATCAGCCCTACTGCTGCCTCTGAACTTGAGGATCTCTAAGGATGCTTTTAGGAATGATATTCTGTGGATTCTTTATGCTTTCCTTTCCTTAGAATATTTATAAAAGCCATTGTAATAATGGAGAATGAATAGCCAGTGTTATAAAGCAAAATTGAACATTTGTTGAACAATGACTGTATGCCCCCATGGGACAGACCACTCTACAACCATCTTCCCTCCTCCTTCTAAACAAAATGGGTGCAGGGACTGTGACTCACCTTTTGTACCTTGAATAGATGAGATGTCTTGCTCAAGAACACACAGTGGTGGTAGGATAAAGAATTATGGCTCAAATCTAGACCTCTCAGAGTCTTCAATACCTAACATGGTGTTGGGATGACTAATCAGATGGATGCTGGGTACAGGGCAGCTGGGGTCCCAGGAGGATGACTGCAATGAGTGGGTCTGTGGAGGGTGTATCTGTGGAGCAGATGTCTGCTGAGTTAAATGGAAGTATTTTCATCCTGAGCATTCATTGTGACCATGAGTGTGATCTCTGGCTGAGTCACAGCTACCCTCGAACTCATTGTGTCATGCTGAGCCAGACACACCTGAGGCATCTTATGAACTTGCGTTCCAGAAAACAAAGAACATGGCGTAGACTGGATATCAGCAATGCCAGGCAATTCCTGAGGTGGGCAGAGTCTCCTGAGAGATGAGGTAGAAAACTTAGAGACTGTAGCTAGACTGTGTTCAGAAAACTTGCTAATAATGGAGGGAATTGGCAGTTGTCCAGAAAGACAGCCCTGTGAATTTGCATGTGAGCTAATGAGATCGTAGTTAACATTAAATGGAAAGCTCTATACAGGGTCTCTGCCCCATGCTATAGACAGTGTAGCTTGTAGCTAGAAAAATAATTCAAGTTATGTGTCCTTTCTAATGGTCATAATGCATTTATGAAATATACTTGGCATAGACAATGTGACAGGGATTGTACCAAAACCTGATATTTCAACAAGCAAAAAAAAAAAAAAAAAAAAATCTCTCTTCAGGGCAGAGACAAGTCAACTGTGGTGTGGTCTGTGATCTTATGGACTAAACTCAGAGGGCAAGGGTATACACACCAAGAGAATTCCTTACGTTGGTGCGACTGAGAGCAAAATGAGACCAGAAGTGTGAGTTATCCAGGCCAAGGTAGCAGGCAGAGAGAGAGAGAGAGAGAGAGAGAGAGAGAGAGAGAGAGAGAGAGAGGGGGGAGTCTAGTATAGGAAGAGAGCGCTCCATGTATGAAGACCCAGAGATGAAACAGGGCTAACCTTGCTTAGACTATAGTGGTATTTGTCCATGTCAAGTCCAGATCAACACCACCACCACCAGCAGCAGCTCTTGGAAGCTTCCTAGACCTACTTTCTTCAACACTCTAGCACATGGATAGAAACCTTCAATCCTTTTGGCAAGCTCTTAAGTAACTTTGATTCAAGTTCAAGATCAGGATATGTAGATTTCAAAACCTCATGGTTGCCTGGTCAGAAGTTTGGTTGGAGGAGATTGACTGATAAACCAAGTCATTGTGGTTTTTCCTTTAGAGTCATGAGTTTTCAGGAAACATAAAGATAATGCATGTACTTGGATAATCACTTAGCAAGTGTGCTCAGAACTGATGAGCTTCTCCTGTTTCTAAACATTTGCATTTGTTGTTCCATTTTCCTGGAACATTTTACCCCCAGATTTCTAAAGCATGAACTCTTTCTGATTCAGATCTCTACTCAAACTCTGCTTTTCTCTGGTCCCTTCATATTAAGGGGTTCTTCAGTTCTGTTCTCCACCATCAGCTCCTTTTATTTTTGTAGCTTCCTCCACCTACAGCATCTTGTTCATTAGATGCTTATCTGCATCTACTAAAGCAGAGCTTCATAAAAGGGAAGTGTTTAAACAGCCAGCCTTGTTCACCATGTACATGCCTACTGGCTTGGTACCCCAAACATAGTCGGTGCTCTCAATACCTAAACTCAGTGAATGAAGGAAGTGTAATGCCCACCATAAAATTCCCACCATCAGAGTGAAGGACTGCTCAGTTGGCTGGGTTACCTGGGGCACTTTGCAGAAACCACCAGGTGCTCACTAGATGCATCTACATGATGAATTGAATTTTCCCCAGACAGTGAGGAAAGGGAAGTAAAGAATAGAAAGGAGGATAGGGCTGGAGAGATGGTTAAGAGCACTGGCTGTTCTTGTAGGAGACCTGGGTTTGATTCCCAGGACCCACCTGGCAGCTAACAACCATCTATAATTCTAGTTTCCAGGGATCTGTCACCCTCTTCTGTCCTCTGCAGGCACTGCATGACACAGGTACACTTACATACATGTAGGCAATACACGCATACACCTAAAATAAAAATAATAACTAAAATATTTTTTTAAAAATTTAAAAAGAATTGAAGGGAGGAAACAATTCAGAAACAAGACCTGAGATGAATTCAGAATTCAAAGCAAGTTGAGGACAAGGAGCTTGTCTTAACCCATTTCCTGTTTCCATGACAAAGTTCCTGAGGCTGGATAATTCACAATATTAGGTGGATGCATTTGATGAGGGTCTCATACTTCATCATAACAGGGCAGAAGGAGCTGAAAGAGGAACAGATATAGTGAACATCGAAGCGAGAAAAGAGGGCCTAATTCCCACAACAGCTAAACCATCAAGGACTTAGCCCCATGACTCAAACACCTGTCACAAAGACTCACCTCCAAACATTACTGCATACAAGATCTAAGGGAGCAACATATGCAGTTTGGGGGAAATACATGAAAGTCATAGAAAGATGATTAAATTTACTAGGGTGTACCAGAAATGGGGAGCACTGATGCAGGTGAACAGGAAAAGGAGGCAGGTATAAGGAATCAGGGAACCTCATAAACTTGGACGTTTGGGCTTAGATAGCTCACCAGTGTGTGAAGCTTCTCAGCCATAGCTCAAGGTGACTCTGAGCTTTGGGTCTCTCTGCCCGCTCACTGTACTTGGGATAACGACCCACAGGTTAGAAATGAAATTCCTAGTTAAGAATGAAGTTACTAGATGTTGGGATTCTATAGATAAACATAACTTTACAAATACTACATGTTCTCACTCTTATATGAACTAAGACAATTACTCTAATAGAAATAATTCAAATCAGATTGGGGACATAGCTCGTGGGTAAGAGCACTTGCTTTGCAAGTATGAGGTTCTGAGTTTGAATTCCCAGTACCCATGCACAAATCTGGGCATGACTGTGTGTGCTTATACCCCAGCATTGGGGGTGGAGACAGGAAGATTCCAAGAGTTCACTGACCAGTCAGTCTAGGCAAAATGGCTAGCATGTGCACCCATTGGTACATGTACCCAAACACTTCTGTGTATGCACTACACACATACACACACACACACACACACACACACACACACACACACACACTATACCTCTCACATATACAGAGAATAGAATCTTTGTTACCAGAAAGTAGGAGAGGCAGGGAAAGGAGGACAGAAAGAAGTTAGTGAATTGGTACAAAATTATAGCTAGATAGCTAGTGTCCTAAAGCACAGCAGGGTGACTAGTTAACAACTTATTATATATTTCAAAATGGCTGAAGAGAAAACCTCAAATGGGTCCAACATAAAGAAATGATATGTCTTTAGAAGTGATGGGTATATTACTAACCCTGCTTTTATTAGCACATATTGTAATATGAATACACTATCACATAGGACCTCAGAACTCTACATAAATATTACACACCAATTAAAATAACTAAATAAAGAGTTAAATTGTAAATGAGTGAAATAGAGGCTATTGATTTTTTCTGTCAAGTATAGAATTTTTTTAAAGAATCAACTCATAAATCACAATCATTTCACAAAAGCATACATTTGAATGTAAAGTACAAGAAAGAGAAGGGCATTGTCTCAGAATAACGAATTTACTCCTAAATTGACTAAATTTTACTTACTGAAAACTGTATGGCATTTTCCACATTGCTTCCCCCATCCTTTATTTTGTCACAGAAAATGGGGGGAAAGACTCACAGTAGACCAAACTTTGGAACACTATCCTACATGGGGTACGACCCTCCCTACCAAAGGATGTTGAGTAGGGAATCAGAGTCCAAGCAAATTAAATATTAAAACCAGTAGCTTCTTACCCAGGCTAAAATATCAAACTCACAAAACTACTAACCTTACAAACCCATTCACTGAATCTCCCCCTCCCATTTTTAATGTGCAAAATAACAGAAATTAACATTTTAATTGCTTTTAAGTGACTCAAGGACATTAAATATGTTCATGTTATCTTGTATAATTAAAATTAGTATCTATTTCAATAATTTTTCAGCATCCCAAACAAACTCTGTACCCATTAAACAGTAACCCCCATGCCTTCTACTGTACTGCCTTTGGTAACCTGCATCACACTTTCTGTCTCTGAATTTTCCTATTCTGATACCTCATGGAAGTAGACTCAGAATTGTTGTCCCTTGGTCTGTACTTTAGCAATGGTGGAGCAGAGCTACAAAGTCTCTCTAGCATGGGCTTTATTTGATATGAATAACTCTTAACAGTAGCTCTTGATGCCAGAAAGACAAGCACAAGGATGGGTCACGAACTAGAGTTCCTTGTCTGGAAGTCAGCCGGAGTCTCAGTTCATGAATGGTGGTATAGGTTGCCCAAGAATCTTAGTCGCAAGGCCCAGAAGTAAACAATTAGGTACAAGGTAAGGGCGGTCTGTCCATGTAGCCAGGAAATACTCAGAATCAGCTGGAGTATAGCACTCTACTCCAGGCCTAAGAGTTAACTAGGACCCCACCCTTGCTCCCAAGAAGCTCAACGTGTAGTACAATTGGACATTAAACAGGCAAAATTCAGAGCTCAGTTATTGGCACTTGTGGAGAAAGCCTTTGAGAATAGCCTCCGGTTCTGTCCAAGGGAGATATAAAAGGATTCTTAGAGGAAGTGATGGCTAAGTTAAATCTTAAAAGATAAGTAAGACTTGCCTAGCAGAAGGCATGGAGGATCCCAGGCAGAGTGGAGAACACAGGCTGAAGCAAGAGGCAGGAGGGAACAGAGGCCCTTTCCAGAGGCAGTTCAATTCATGGACACTGAGGCTGGGGATGCAGGCAGAGATTTGGAGATAAACAAAGGACTCAAATGTCCCACTAATGCATTTGTGCTTCTCTTTGAAGTCAGAAGTGGATGGAGCTGATGGCTTTCCTGAAGCTCTCTGAAAAAGTTGTCATGTGTTCATGTGCATTATCCTGGAATTAAATGATTGGGTTTCATCAGTCTCTCCAAGAGAGTCCAGATTTCCCAATAAATAAGAATTCCTAGGACCAAAGTCTCCCATTGGCTAGGTATGTTACTTTTCTGGTTGCTATGACAAGACATCTGACAACAGCAACTTAAGAAAGGTTTTATTTGAGATCATAGTTTTAGAGTCCAGCCTATCATGATGGGGAAGGCACTGTGGCAGGAGCTTGAGGTAGCTGGTTACACTGCAGTCAGAAAGCAGGGAGAGGTGTCTGCTGGTGCTCCGTGAGCGTTCTCCTTTTTATCCAGACTGAGACCTGAGTTCATGGGCTGGTGCCATTCGCCTCCAGAGTAGCTCTTCTCCCCTGAGTTAAACATCTCTGGAGATTTGTCTCCTAGATGATTCTAAATCCAGTCAAGTTGACAACCTAAGCTAACTATCACAGACTCATTCTGCGCAGGCGAAGGGGATGCTGAAAACACTGGGATGGGGCAGTGATTCGAGGAAGAGTGGGCACCGCACTTTTGTTTCCTTCCTCCTCCAATCTCTGAACATCAGCTGTCTCTGCCTAGCACACTCATCTTCACCCCTGTTACCACCCACATCTCACCTAATTAATTCTTATTCTCTGCTCAGACCTTTACTCCAAATCTACCCACTTGGGGAAGGCTTGGTAGCAGTCCCTTCTTAGTACACATCCCAGAGCTCCTTCCAAGCCATCTCCTCAGATTGTAATTATATAACAGATGATGTAATTCATCACTCAAAGCTATCTGCACTCCTCCCATCTGCTAAAATAAGTGTTCCTTTGTGGCATATATAACTCATCCTGTTCATAGCTATGATCTCTGATTTTATACTGAGGTATGTGTCTCATCTGATCCCAACAACTCTGGATTGGCTGCACTTTAAAACACTCAAACATGTCTTAAATTCTGATGCCTGGGTCTCACATACCCGGGGTAGTCAGAGCACACAGTGGGAACTCAATGGTACTACTACTAACTAACTACATGAATATAGGAAGGAAAGAAAGAATGGAGGGAGGAAGGAAGGAAGGAAGGAAGGAAGGAAGGAAGGAAGGAAGGAAGGAAGGAAGGAAGGAAAGGTAAACTGATGTATCTGATTACAATTATCCCCTCAACCCTGACCCTAATACCTATGCAATGCTTCTCTTTGTATTAGAAGCTGTGACACTAGAGGACTATTTGGTCATTGCACATGGTATAGCAGTAAACAGCTGTAGTGGGGAATTGATCCTGGCAGACTGGTTTCCACAGCCTGCTCCAGTGGCTATGTGGGAATTGTTGAGGTTCAACTGTGAAATGTCTTCCACAGGGTCACTTAGTCCCCAGCTGATAACACTCTTTTGGAAGGCTGTGGAGCCTTTAGGAGATGGAGCCTCACTGGAGGAAGTGGACCCCAGGGGGTGAGCCTTGTCATAAAGCCTAACCCTGCTTTTGTTCTCTTTCTGCTTCCTGACTATAGCTAGAATACAGGCAGTCACTGTGCCTTCCTTGGACATGATGGTCTCTGAACCCTCAAACCATGAACCAAAATAAAGCTGCCCTCAAGTTGTTTCTTGTCATTTATTTGGTCACAGTAAGAAGAAAAGCAACTAATACAGGGACACTCTTAATCACCCAGTGGACAAGCCCGTTCTAGCACATTCTATGTGCTGGAATCCTAGGACCTTTGCAAAGTAGTCAGCAAACCTCATTACTAAGCAGAAACAGTATGTCATTACTGACTTTTCCTTCCTTCCTTCCTTCCTTCCTTCCTTCCTTCCTTCCTTCCTTCCTTCCTCCCTCCCTCCCTCCATTTCTCTTTGTCTTTCTTAAGAACCTGGTATCTATTTTGCAGGAGCACGTTGTTTTACTTCTGCACTTTCAGGAAGATGAGATAGCTTTCATTTTTTTCTCTACATCATCTCATGTATAGAGAAGAAAATTTCAGTTTTAATGTTATTCAAGTAAGAATGAGTAATTCCGAAGGCAAAGGGTCCAAGGAGGGTGAGCTCAGCTTTCAGTGGGTGTCAAATTAGCAGCATCCACCTCCTCAGGCTAACTTTTCCCAGAAGGCCATGACTCCCCAGACTCTTCACCTTAGCATCTATCTTGAGCTCCTTGAGACTGAGGTTCTTCTCCAAAAGATAGAAAGAATGGTATTTACCTGATAGAATTTTGGGAACAATGATATGAGACACATGCTTTTATCTTTCCTTCTCCCCATACATCAGTCTCCTCTGCTAAGAAACCTTCAAACTAACATGAGTGTCAGGCTCCAAATTCTAGGAAGCCCCAACAAGACATAGGGCAGAAGAAGAAGCTCCAATTGAGAGGTTTGCAGAAAAATAAAACAGAAGGGGAAGGCATCGTGGGGAATGGAATTAAGGTTCATTTAGGCTTGAAGGTTTGATTATGAATCTTTAAACCAACAGGGAGCCGGCTATGTCTCTCCCATGGTGTAAGCATCTCCCACTTCAAACTGTCAATTTTTTCGTTAAAGCTGCTGGAACAGAAGAAAAAAGAGAGAGAGAGAGAGAGAGAGAGAGAGAGAGAGAGAGAGAGAAAGCCACCCTTTTTCATTTCTTCAAAGGCAACCGAAATTTGATCCCTTTAGTGAATGGCACAGGATAAAAACTCCACTTGGTCTGCTTTCTGTGATTAAATAACTCTGTTGTTTGTGAAGCCGTAGGAAGACCAGAAGAAAGGGAAGCTGTTCTCTGTGAAGTGCTCTGGAGGTGCGTTCCCTCCCAGCTCCCGCCACAAAGAGATTCTTCAGACTGAACTTCAGTCACTTGGAATAGGAGAGAAAATGGAACTGAGGAAGGGGGACCTGGAACTGCTCCAAGTGGGCGACAGAACCCTCCAGCTGAGACCATCCAAGACACTTGTGGTTCCTTATATGCCTTTCAGGGACACGGTGACATTGAAAACCATTGTGACATTCTCCAAACCAAAAAAAAAAAAATTGTATTTGTGAGAAAAGAAAAACAGACTGCTCAGAAAGATTTTAGGAGAGTTGCGGGGGACTAACCTAAATCCATCTTGCTTCATGGAGATCCAATGTCAGCTTGGCAAAGAAAGAACTTGGGTGTTTATAGGAGGCAGAAACCTTTTATTCAAATCACTCTTAAGTTCTGAAGATTCCTGTTGGAATGCAAATGTGAATGTGTTGGCTTCTTGGGAAGGTGGACAGATGTAGCAAATAAAAATATAGAGCACCCAGTTAAATTTGAATTTCAGATGAAAAACAATTTTTTTAACATGGTACAAGTATTACATGGAACATACTTATATTTTTAAAAGTTATTCATTCTCTACCTGCAATTCAAATTTACCTGAGTATCTCGTATTTTGTTTGGCCTAGTGGCAATCTAACCCTAGACTGCCTTTCCTGTCTGATTTGCTTCCAAGAAGTAGGGAATAGTATGGATCAGGAGCTGCTGAACTTTCTGAGGACATTACTGAGGTGCTTTGATCCATGGGTTTTGATGTTAGGCAGGGCCAGATTTAATTATCTATCTATCTATCTATCTATCTATCTATCTATCTATCTATCATTTATTACAGGGCCAGATTTAATTATCTATCTATCTATCTATCTATCATTTATCTATCTATCTATCATCTAATTATCTATCTATCTATCTATCTATCATTTATCTATCTATCTATCATCTATCTATCATCTATCATCATCGTCTATCATCATCATCTATTTATTTAATGCACATGTGTTTACCTGCATGAGTTTATGTGATGCCAGAAGAGGGCATCCGATTCCCCAAGAACTGGAGTTACAGGAAGTTGTGAGCAGCTGTGTGGGTGCTGGGAATCAAATGAGGGTCCTGTGCAAGAGCAGGAACACTTTGAACTGCTGAGCCATCCCTCTAGTGTTCAGGACCAGATTTGAGCCTCATGCCTCTTTCTTATTATGAGATCTTCCACAGGTGACTTATGGTAAAATAGGAATCGTGGTGTGTGTGCGTGTGCCGTGTGTGTGTGTGTGTGTGTGTGTGTGTGTGTGTGTGTATGTTCCTGTATGCACATACATGTGGAAGCCAGAGGTTGATGCCGGTTGTCTTCCTCAATCACTCTCTACCTTAGTTTTGAATTCACCGGTTCAGCTAGACTGGCTGGTCAGCAAACTCCAGGGATCCACTTGTCTGTCTCCCTAGCACTGGGTTGTAAGCTCATGCCACCACACCTGACTTCTACATGGGTTCTGGGGATCAGAGTCCTCATGCTTGCACAGCAAGTACTTTACTGACTGGACCATCTCTTTCCAGATTAAAATAGGAATCATAATGTCTGTCTTACCTGTTCCTGTTGTGCTGTGAGGTGATATTGCAGAAGCATCACATGCTAGGCCCTGGGCACGAGCAGCTCTGCACACCATTCCCTCTACCAGGATCTTCTTTCGTCTGGAACTCTCTCCTCCAAATCTTCCCCACCCAGGAATCTTCCTCAATCATTCTCTTCTAGCATCTCATAGAATTTTGTCTCAGCTGCTGGAAAAGCTCATATTACTCTGAGGTCCTTGATACCAGCATTGCTGTATCAGTCAGACTTCGCATCCCTGTGACCAGATACGGAGCACATACAATTTAAAGGGAGGAGAGGGTTGTTTTGACTCATGGTTTCAGAGGTTCAGCCCATGGTTGCTTGGCCCCATGTGCTTGCGCTGAACATCAAGGTAGTGGAGGAATGTGACCGATGAACTTCCTTGCTTCCTGGCAGACAGGAAGCATAGGAAGGGCAAGAATGAGCCATGGCAACACAAAGCTCCTAAAGACATTCCCAAGTGCTCTCCATCCTCCATCCAGAACCAAAGCCTCCCAATGATCCATTCACATTTTGAATCCAACAATTGATTAATTCATTCATTAGGTCAGAGCCTTTACAATCAAATTGTCTCTGGAAACATCCTTACAGACACTGAGGTGTGCTGTATTCATCTGTCTCTCAGTCAAGTCTGTAATCAAGATTAATGATCACAACCATTGTTTATAAATATTTTCCCAACCAGACTATAAATTTTCTGATATCACATAGACTTGCCCTTCATTTCTACATGTTCAGCATTTAGCACAGGACTTAGGAAAGAAGGGATTTTGATAGTTCCTAAATGAGTATGCTATCAAGCCATCAACATCTTAGTATAAATTATCTGTGAGTATAGTTTCAAATAGTAATCCATGGCACAAAACAGCAAGGTCAACAGAGGGGATTTTGTAATAAAGTTAATTTTTTTCCTCTCAAAGGATTAAATTTTGAGATTATCCTTTTTTTCTTTATTTAGAATTTTAAAATGTCACAGACAGAGAAAAATTTTAAAGGTATTTATTTCAAAAAGAAGAGAATTAGCAACCTTGTACTGAGGTGTCTCTCTGCCTCAGCCTCTGTGTCTACATTGAAATACTAGCATGGACATTCCAACATGGAAAGGTGCTGTTGCCAGGAGTTCCGAGGGGTTTGGATGCTGCCTTGTGAGTTCACAGAGTGAAACACAGACCTGGAGGGAATGTAATCTAGGATGGTTGATTTTGTTGGTAAGAAATGGAGAGGAAAAGTGCACACCATGAGAAATGGCTGGGAAAGTATATTTCATCTGAACAAAAATAGTTAAAAGAGATTAGTAAAATAACAAGAGAATTTTTTTTTTTTAAAAAAGGCACATGATCTGGAAAGAGAACTGTCAGTCAATTCCTGTGCTTGCCACACAGGAATGAAGAGCTGAGTTTGATCCCTAGCCCTTATGCAAAAAGCTGTACATTGTGATGCATACTTGAAATCCCACAACCAAGGAGACAGAGGCAGGAGCATCCCTGGGGCTCACTAGCTACCAGCCTACCAGAATCACCAAGTCCAGGCAAATCAGAGACCCTGTCTCAAAAAACAATGTGGAGGGCTCCTGAGGACTGACACTAGAGGTTAACTTTTGGCCTCCACACACATACATACACACCATACATACATGCATATGTACCCATATGAATACCCTCACGTGCACACATGTACACACATACAGGCAAACAAACTTCCCCTACTCCTGACTCTACCTAAGATGTAAGTTGACTACTGCAGAGCTTGGTACCTCAGTTGGCTTGAACCTGAGACCCTCCTGACAGGTCTCTTCCCCCTTGTTGGGCAACTGTGTTCAGAGAAGAACAGCACAGTACAAGAAAGAAATCCATTCCATTGACCTCTGTGGGGCCTTCTGTCTTTGAACTCCATGTCTGGCTCCTCCCTCTGAACCAGAACTGTCAGGCCAGGGTCCCAAGCAAGTTCTGGGACCTTGTCCTGGCTACATTTCAGAAACATGCCACTGCAAAGGGCATTCCTTACCCCTCTGCAGCTCAGTCGACTTGACTGAGAGGTCAGCCCTCAGCCCTGCCCCCTTCTGTCTCTTTGCCCTTTTGTCCTATTCTCTATACGGACACATCTGTCACTTTTAAGTCCTCATTCATTGTTCATCTGTCATGGTCCACAACCAGGAAGAGACAAAGAAAGGAGCCAAAGAATATTTTACCTCCTGGCTGAGATTTTTAAAGTTCATCTCAGAGTAACTATGTCTCCTACCTGTAAGTCAGAAATAACAGCTATAAACACTACTGATGAAAACTTACCATGTGGCAGGGGCCATGCTAGATACTTTACACATGTTAACTCACTTCACTCTCTAAACAGTCCCACGGGGGAAACGCTGGCACATAAGATGAAGAAACAGGCTCAGAGAAGTTAAATCAGTCCAAGGAACTTCGCACAATAAGGAGCAGGATGAGAATTACAAAGTCAGATTCCTGGTTCTAAATGCCTGAGCTTACCCATGCTTCCTAGCACTCTCACTCAACCACCTTGAAAGTCTCCTAGCTTCCCACCAGATGGAGTTCAAAATTCTCTTGTAGAATTTCAAGATTCCTTCAGAGCTTGGACCCCATCTTCTTCCATCATCAGTCACCTATGATGCCCTTCTGAAATCTTCCATGGCAGGTACTTTGAGTTCTCTTTCCCCAAGAAGTCTTTCTCCTCTGCACCTTTTCTTGATCTGTTTTGTTGTTGTTGTTGTTGTTGTTAGTGTGTGTGTGTGTGTGTGTGTTTGTGTGTGTGCGTGTGTGCAAGCCAGAGATTGATGGTGAGCATCTTCTTCAGTTGCTCTCCAACATATTTTTTGAGACATGGTCTCTCACTGAACCTGGAGCTCATTGATTCAGCTTGGCTGGCTGAACTCCAGGAATACCCTGGTCTTCACCTCCCCAGTGCTGAAATTGTAGATGAGCACTACTGGACACATCTTCCTCAAGTGGATGCTGGGGATTGAACTCAACATCTTCACAGTTGCGTCCAAGCATGTATCTCCTGAGTCATTTACCCACGCACCCTACACTGTGTTTCTATCCCAAATATGTCCATGTTGCAAGTCAAAGTTCAAGTTCTGCCTTTCTCAGCCAGGCCCATTGAGTTTGTCCTTCACCTCAAGCTCATAACGCCAGAGGTTGATGAATTAAGTTGCTCCTCCATAGATGAATCTGAGATGCTATGTAATCATCTTGCATGGAGGATTTTTCCCCATGCTGACAGGTACCGTGTCATGACAGATGTACCTCTTGTTTAATTTTACTTGAGGATATAGCTAATATCCAATCAGTGTTTGCTAACTGACTCCCTCCCTCTCTCTTCCTTCCTTTCTTCCTTCCTTCTTCCTTTGCCTCTCCTCTTCTTCCTACTACTCCCCTCCTCTCTCCTGCCACCTTCTTTTTGCAACACTGGGCCTCAAAAACAGGGTCTCACACATGTTAGGTAAGCACTCTACCAGTGAGCTACATCCATAAGGCCTTCTCTTCATTCTTCCCCATCCTCTGCTCATTCTTTTCTTTTGGTTTACCCTCCTCTTCTTTTTCCACACATTTTCTCCCCACTGCATTTTATTTCTTTAATGTGTTTGTGAGTGTGGGTTTGCTAGCCCATGTGGATGTGTGTGACTCCCTCTTTTTATTTCTCTCTTGATGGCGTTGTCTTGTTTAGCCTCTTGCTCACTCTGGTAAAGGCAGACTTCATGTTGTGAGATATTGTCTGAAGCTGTCCATGCGGCAATCAATCAAGAAAGGTCTATGGACAACAGCTCAGAAAGAATTGTGGTTTTGGTCCAACTACCCTTAAGGAACTGTATCCTGCCAACTGCCCATATGAGTAATCTTGGAAACGGAGCCTTCCCAGTTGAACCTTGGGAGAGACCCAAAACCAGAGAACATCGCTAAAGTATGCCCAGACTCCTAACCTATAGAAACCATGAAATAATAAATTTATTGTTTTAAAAGGAAAGAAATTTTAATGAGCCAAAAGATAAATAATATATTTAGTCTCCATTTACCCAAACATTTGATAAGAAATTTTGTGTGTATGCAGGAGATTGAACCCAGGGCCTCACACATACTAGACAAATACCTGCCCTTTGAGTCAGGCACCCAACCTTCTTTTTATTCTTTTTCACTCTTTTATTTTAAATTTTTAAAGTATGAGACAAAGTCTCAATAAATTTCCCAAACCAGCCTTGAACACTCTCTGAGGCCAAGGCAGCCCTTTTAACACAGGATTCTGCTGCCTCACTCTCCTGAATAGCTGAGGTAGTAGGCCTGCATCAGCAGATCTCATGAGAGTTTACCATGGTATCTATATTTAATGAGGAGCCACGAATCAGACATTGTTCTCTAGTTTGGAAAAGCTATAGTGTAGCTGGGGTTTGGGAAGAGAGACAAATTATCAGATCTTTGTGGTGTGTGTGTGCGTGGTGTGTTTAGAGTCTCACATTGTAGCCCAGACTGATCTGAATAACTATAATATATTTTAAGAATGCCAACAGGAAAAGGAGAAAACAACATAGTAGAGATGTGGGCAGGTAAGTGGCTCATTGTACTTGAGAGAATCAAAGGAGCTTCTTAAAAAGTTAATGTTGGGCTGTCTCAGACAACACATGTGTGTCTGACCATAAAATTAGAAAGCTGGCTAGGGGAAGGAAGTCTAGACAAGGGCATCATGGGTACAGGCTCAGCAGCACAAAGAGACATGTCACAATTGAGTAAGCAATGAAGGTGAACACTGCAGTTCAGCATCTTCCCAATCGCAAGAACAGCGTGCATTTATTCAAAATTTATCTTGTTCACTTTGGGCACACAGCGTCTCACTGAATTCTTCCAGAACTCTTGTGAAGTTGAACATCTCCCTTGATAAGCAAGGACACCATGGCTCAGAGAGTAGAAAAGACATGTCCAAGGTCACAGATATGTCTGAACTGGTTTTGAATATTTATCCATCAAATCCCAGAGCCACCCTCTTGGCCACCGATTGCTGTGTCTTGCCTGTAACAGGCAAGGGAGGGGATTCCAGTTTCCACCAGATAAAATGTTTATAAATTCCTGTGGGCCCCACACTATTCTCATGGTCCAATGGAGAAGAAAAGAAGCTGAGTCAGCCAGGTTCTCTGTCTATCCTGGGCCAGTAGAAGAATATAACAGATAAGGACAGAAGATTGAGTGTCCTTCACCTACCAGTTGAAAAGCCTTGGGTAAGCCTCAGTTCTTACATCAGTAAGATGGAGAGATGATAATGCCACCTAACTCACAGAATTAACGTGCTCACCAAGTAGGTCCACAGGGACATGTAGTAATGAGAAGGGAGGGAAGGAGAGAGAGAAAAAAAAGAGCCTCATATAACCTCATAATGTTTTCAAATTCTAATGACTTGGCCATTCTGATTCACTTTCTTAAAACCAATGTGTCACCTTTTTTTAAAAAAAAACAATTGTTAATAGAATAAAGTAGGGAACACTTATTCTCCATTCCTTATGTTTCCCAATTTGGGGACCTCTAGTAGTGTGACACTTCTGATCTCTTGCTCTACCTGTTGGTGTATCTGAACAAAGATGGTGAAGGTGTCCAACCCAGTCACCAGTTCTTGAGATCTGCTGACCTGCAGAGAAGGCGCATTCTGGGTTTAGTAAAGCAAGCTTCCTCTCTTTAGTTTGCCGGAAGTTGGAATGGGTAGGTAAATCCAATTCCAATGGGTATTACTGAGCTGTGTCCTAGTGATGAAGCTGACATGGTCTGGCTGAATATTCAGTGTCTTTTGCAATTAGTTCTGTACCACCTTGGAAAGGTCCGCCCTTCTCTCTTGATGCTGCTCATTTCATTTATTCATTAAGTCTTGTCAGGAGTCCAGATGGCTGTCCTAAGCAAACTTTCTGCTAAGATAGCTCCTCCTCTGGCTTCTTTTCACCCCTGATGCTCTGCCTGCTCCACCCTCTTGGGTCCTGAATCACAGAGCAATTTGTAGATTCACTTCGTTCCCATGCCTTACCCCCTGCCAACTCTGCAGATGCCTGGGCTCATCCAAGTTTTTTTTTTTTTTTTTTTCTTAATTATCTCTTGGCTGATAACTATCCTTACACTTTCTGATTTCTGGTAAATGTTCCAGCCTCCACACTTTGCCTTTCCCATTAAATACTTTGAAAACACTTGGTAACTCTGCTATGTTGAGTGACCATTGATTTCAAGCTTGTCTTGTTTTATCAGCAGTCCCGAATTCCCATCAAGAACATTTCTTTGTTGATGCTCTGAGAAACTCTACCTGAGTCTCCTTTCCAGCAATGAGCCAGGTCTAACTTGGACTAACTCACTCCACTAATGCCCTTGCAGCAGTCGTCACAGCCTCAGGATGAGGGTTGCCAGTTGTCTATAGACAGCTGGCAGCATGGGGCCCCCAAACACTCTTCCAAGGACTTGCTGTTCCTTTGCCTGTTCCCAAATACTTCCTAAGAATTGCTTTTCTGAACTAATAAAAAATAGGCAAAAGTCTCCAGAGAACCATTCCTATTTCCTGAAAGAGGAAAGGGGCTGATCAACTTGCTTCCTCCCATTACCACACAGGAGAGCATTTCATTTTTCTCTTCAGATAAATTCTCTTACCATTAGCAGAGATTTTCTTAGAACAGCACACAAAAAGGTGTTTCGATGGGTGGGCACACAAAAGAGACATGCCTTGAATCTGATTCTCAATAGAGCTCTCTGGGAGAACATTCTGTGATGATGAAAATGTGCTATGCCTGTCCTTTTTGATGAGGTAGACACAAACCACATGAGATGTGGCTGGTTTAATCAGGGAACTGAACTTTTCATTGAATTTTAATTAATGTACATGTAAGTAGCTGCACATGACCAGTGGCTGTACTAGACAATGCAGTTCTATAAAATGCCACTTGAGGGGTTTGAGGGTCTTCCTCTTTTATGTTAACCAACCTGTTTGTGAGTCATGGGACACGATGGCTTGGATGTGGTTGATTCCCCCAAAAGTCCATGTGTTGGGAACTCGGTCTCCAGTAATGTGGTGTGGGAGCTGATGGATCTTTTAAGAGGCAAGGTTATTGGGGGCAGTGCCCCCCTAGAACACTAGGATCCACCTGAGTCAATGAACAGATGTCATGATACTCTGTGTCCAAGGGAGCTAAATCCCAGCAGTTATATCAAGCAGAGGTCATGCACTTGTGGTCCACAAATGAAGTGCAGTCTATAGACAGGTTTGACTTGAACAACTAAAAAATCAATTATTTGGCAACTATAAAACGCAAGAGAGGTGATACAAAGATTTGGATTTCCAGCTCCTCACAGGAAATCAGAGGAAGGAATTCTCTAGTTTGCCACAACCTCTGCTACTTCCTGAGGTCTAAGGCTTCTGACTTTATGTTTGTGTCATGGTCATAAACATGTGTTTGGGTGAACATCAAACCATCCAAGATCAAATCCCATTTCTACACTGCAGCAAGCTGCGTGACCTTAAAAATGGCTTCACTTCTTAGCACATCAGCCTCCCTATAAATAATACGGTTTGTGTTATGTTTATATCCCCGAGGGCTGCTATAAGGATTCAATGAAGCAGTACTTGTAAAACTCTTGGTACAGAGACAGGCTATGGCAAGTGCTCAATATATGAGAGTTGTTGTAAGGAGAAAGAAGGGGGAGGATGGATGGAGGAAGAGGAGACAAGAAGAGCAGAGGAGGAAGGTGAGCAGAGTAAAGGGAAGGAGGAACGTTCTGCGAGTCTCCAAACATTCCTTTAAAAGCTTTTTATATTATTATTATTGTGTGTGTGCGTGTGTAGTGTATGTGTGTGCATGTGTAGTGTATGTGTGTGTGTGAATGTGTCCTTGCTGTGGTGCACATGTGGAGGTCAGAGGACAATTTTGAGAGTCATTTTCTTCTTCCACTGTGAGACTGGGAATCAAACTCAGGTTGTCAGCTTATATGGCAAGCACATTTACTTGCTGAGCCATCTGGCTTGCCCAAGTTTTCCAACACTTCTAAGACAATCAAGAAGAAATACTCCTACCCAAGTGAAAGATTCCTTGACTTTCTTTACCTTTAGCATCCTCCCAATATAGCACAGCCACCCATATTGCAAGCTCAGCAGCGGGGTTGAAAGAGGATGTGTAGAAAGGAAAGGAAATCAATCAGTCGCCCCTGGGACCTTTGGCCTTGGATTTCCACTTTGCCCTGGGAACCATTTTTCTCATGCCTACTTCCTGGAACTACTTGGGATTTTATAACAGATGCCTGAAAGGTCTCATTGTCACAAAACCTGTTTGGGTTCAAGAATCTCCCCTAAGTCCAGCATCAGTAATCAAAGAAAGTATCCGTGCAACACTGGTTGAACAAATTGATGCGAAGAAATCAAAATCTGAAAATACAGGGAGAGAAAGTTACTAGGTGGCTGTTTGCAAATGGGAAAAAAAGGAAATGTGAAATACTGGATTAAATTCTTAAGCAGTTTTGACTTTAGGCTTCCAGTGTATACCTCTGTATGATCTCTCAAGGTTGGTATGGACACCGGGTAATTCAGAATATGCTGAGGTATGTATGTGTAGGACCCTGTGCCCACATACTTGGATTCAATGTGTCTGGAGGTGGGTCTGAGAATGTGGTGTTTTATAGTTACACAAACTATTTGTGTGGCAAGGGGCAGGAGTAGGCTGATTTGTCCGTGTATTTACTCATTAAGTATTTACCAAACACTTACTATGTGCTGGCCTTGTTCTAGGCTTTAAAGATAGAAGGGTGAACAAAACAGACAAAATCCCCTGTCCTTGTGGATCTAGTTGGGCAACACAGGTAATAAGCAAAATATAATACCAAAAGAGTTTTGTTTATAACATGGTATTATGAAAGCTGGGCATGTTCGCACACTTGTAATCCCACAGCCGGGAGGCAGAGACAGGCAGATCACTGGGGCTCACTGGGAAGACAACTTAGCCTACTTGGAAAGATCCAGGCCAGTGAGAGACTTTGTCTCAAAAGAACAGGTGGACAGCGCTGAGGAACATGTGAAACCTGAGGTTGTCCTCTGACCTCTACACGAGCATGTGAATATGCACCTGTATACACACACACGCACACACACGTACACAAATACACATACAAACACAGAAAGGATGGTATGGTCATTTGTGTGTCAGTTTGACTGGATTAAGCAGTGTTCAGATAGCTGGTAAATAATTTATTATCCTCAGTGTTTCAATAACCACCAAGCCTATCCCTTCTCTGCTGACAGGGAACCCCTGGTGGCTTGGCATTTGATTAGAATGACTGAGCTTCCTCAGGTGTATCTATCAGTTCTAGAGAGACGGGCAGCTGAGTTGGTTGATAAGTAGACAAGATGATTAGCTCTCCACGTGGTGGACATTCTGCAATTATCCAGAATCAGAGATGGAACAAGAAGGTGAAGGAAGGTGGATTCCTTCTCTCCCTCCTGAGCCTGCCTGACCTTCTGCCCCGGGATGTCAGAATTCCAGGTTCTCCAGCCTTTGGATGGTGGGATTTGTACCAATACCACTCCGTGTCTGTGCCCATGGCCAGGCTCAGACTACTGGCCTTAGATGGAAAGCTGCTCTGTCAGCTTCCTTGATTCTGATGCTTTCAGACCTGGACTAAGCCACACTATCGGCTTCCCTGGTTCTCCAGAATGCAAACAGTCCATTAAGGGACTGCTCAGCCTTTGTAAATCAGAGGAACCAGTTCTCTAAACAAGTCCTTTCTGCTGCTTCTCCTCCCTGTCCCTTCTTCTTCCTCCTCATTCTTCATGTCCATCTCCTTTTTCTTCTCTTTCATCTATCATCTATCTATATCTATCATCTGTCTATCATCTCTTTATCTGTCATCTATCTATATCTATCTAATATCTACCTAATGATCTACTTATCAATAATCTATCTTCTGTCTAGATACATGTCAGTTTCTATCTCTCAATGGATGATTATAAGTATTGAGGAGGAAAACAAACCATAGGCCTTTAGTTTGACGTGTTTCAAATTTGGATGTAAGACAGCATGACACAAGCGTAGATCTCCGGTCAAACCCTAGAGAGAGGCCTCCCATCATGCTGATCCATAATATTCCAGATCAATCCACATCCATCAAGACATCTACAACTCATCTACCTACCCACCACCCATTCTTCCATATATCCATTTATCTGCCTACCTGTATTATTCACTTTTCCATTGCTGTGATAGAAACACTGACCCAAGCAATTTGTAGAAGGAAGTTGGTCAGGTATTTCCTTACTATGCCTCCATTCCTCCTGTTTGGAATGGTAATGTGTATTCAGTTCCATTGTATGTTGGGAGTATGTAATTTGTCTTTTGATTTTATAGAGGCTTACAGTTAAGATATTTACCAGAGTCCACTTTGGACTGTGGACTTTTGAATAGTATTAAGACTGATAAAGACTATGGGGACTTTTCAGATTGAACTAAATGCATTTTGCATTTTATATGGTCATGAGCTTATGGGGGCCAGGGGGTGGAATGTGTTGGCTTGAATGAAAATGTCCCCCATAAGCTCCAAGTATTTGGACACTTTGTCCCTAGATGGTGACCCTGTTTTGGGAGGTCTT
>NW_008360306.1:1023200-1039498 GCF_000622305.1 Nannospalax galili
GGGGTGGGCTTAGAGAGTTCTTAAGCCTTGCCAGATCTCCAGTTGTTCTCTTGCTTCCTGTGCCTGTGATGATGTGAGAGCTTAGCTTCTGCTGCTCCTGCTCCAGCCACCTCCAGCCACCATGCGTCCTTGCTGTGATGGACTGTAATTCCCCTGGAACCGTAAGCTCAAATAAACTCTTCCTTCTATACATTGCTTGGGTCAGTGTTTCCATCATAGCACCAGAAAAGTGACTAATACACTACCAGCCCACCATCCATCCTTACATTTCTTCCATTTTCTATTATTTCCTTTATTTATCAAATCTATTTGGCCAGCCATGTGTCAGACCCTCTGTTAAGTTCTGGTGCTAGAAAAGGGAACATGAAAGACACTGTTATAGGCTGAGTTGTATCCCTTCTGCCATGGTTTGAGTGTCTGACCTCTCCAAAACTCATTTTGAAGCTTAATGCCTATGAAAGTTAATGTTAATTGCCAATTGGACAGAATCTAGAATCCTCTGGAAGATGGGCCTCTGGGCATACTTGTGTGTGTGTGGGGGGCGTTATCTTGGTTATGTTAACTGATAGGGAAGACCATCTTCATTGAGGGCCAAACCATTCTTTTGGCAGGGGATCTTGGTGTATATAAATGAAGAAAGCCAGCTGAGCATTAGCATGCATTCACTGGTTTCTGCTTCCTGAGTGTGAATGCAGTGTGACCAGCCAGCCTCCTACTCCTGATACCATGTCTTCCCTGCCTGCTGCCATGTCTTTCCCATCATGGTGGACTGTGTCCCCCTGGAACTGTGAGCCAATATAACCCTTTCTTCCTTAAGTTGCTTTTGTCAGAGTATTTCATTGGCGCAACAGTAAAAGAAACCCATATGATGCTCAAAGTCATATGTTCATAGCACTTGGAAGTGTGGCCTCTGGGGAGTAATTACGATTAGGTGGCTCTGAGGGTGGATCCCCATGCTGTGTTAGTGGTTTTATAAGATGAGGGAGGAGGACTGAAGTCAGCATGCTTGGCTGGTGTTGTCATGTGCTGTCTTGCCGCATGGCATAGTCCAGCAGATGCCAGTACATCCTCTTGGACTTGTTAGCCCCGAGAACCATGAACACAGCAAACTTCTTGTCTTTATAAATTTTCTAATTCATAGTATTCAATTACTGCAATAGAAAACATATTAAAACACCATAAAACTTAATATGCTGAAGCCCTACCACCTTTTATTTTAGAGCATGGCTGTATTTGAAGATAGACACTTCAAGAGGTATTCAGTTAAGATAAGGTCAACATGGTATGCTTTAATCCAATATGATCAGTATCTTTATAAGAAGAGAAGGGAATTAGGACAAAGATGGAGACACTAGTCACAGGCACATACAGAGATGCCTGTGTGTCATCACGAGCAAACCAAGGTGCAAACCTCAGCCAGAAGAGACTGACGCTACCACACTTTGATCTTGGGCTTCCAGGATCCAGAACTCTGAGAAAACATATTTCTGTTGTTTGAGCCACCCACCCCACCTGTAGTATTTTGCTGTAGTAGCCCATGTTTGGTGCAAATTAGTATGGATATCATCATAGAAACAGTTGTTCACAAATCACAGCCAGGGGAAGCCAATTGAACAGACAATTATAGTTCACCTTGCCTGAAAACCCACCAATAGAGAGCTTCCATGTGAATTAACCATCATGGTAGCATTAAGGTAATGATATTTACTGAGTACTTGTTGTATTTTTGGTGGTAGCCCAGGCCCAGAAAATAAAACGACAGACTAGGTAGATATATACTTGCCAGCGTAAACAAACACACTTCTAAACTCCTTGTAACACTGCACTCTAGCTAGTAAGTGTTCTGTGGGAGCTATAGTCATGGAGTCTTAAATTTAGCCTTATTTTCTTTGACATATACATATTAATAGGCTATAGTGTGATATTTCAACAAATAACACAAAATATGTACTGAACAAATTGGGATAATCAGCACTTCCCTTTCCTTGTCATTTCTATATAGTAGGAAGCTGGATAAAACTGGATGTGCATTCAAGTTGTACCCCCATTGGCTTCATGACATGAGCCATTTGACCAGTATAGCCTCAGTTGATCTCTAAACTGGCAATAATTATCCCTGTCAGAGAGTTGTGAGGATTCAATCTGGTGATGTACATATATCGATATAAATACTCAGTTGCCCCTCATTATGGCTACCCCTGCATCCTCCAAAGCAGAGTCAGCCAGATAATTCACAGTAATGGATATTATCACTAACAACGAGTGTTCCTTTAATATTAGAGACCTCTAAGTAGTTTGCATATGTGAGTTTCTCTTTTGTTTTTTGAGACGGGGCCTCACTGTATAGCTCAAGCTGGCCTTGAGCTTGCAATTTTCCTGCCTTGGCCTCCTGGGTATTCGAATTGTCAGCATATTCTGCCATGCCTGACAATTTGCATTGTGTAATCTTTTTACATCTAGAAAATATTTTCTTCACCTCTAGCTTTTCATAGTTTATTTCTCTTTAATTTTTAAAAACTTTCTACTACATTTACTTATTTGTATTTGTACATGTGTGTGCATGTGTATGTATGTATATGTGTGCTGCAGTGTTCATGTGGAGCTTAAAGGACAACCTGAAGGAGCCAGTTCTCGCCTTGTACCATGTGGGTCCCAGGGAGGGGACTGAACTCAGGTCCTCAGACTTGGCATCAAACTCCTTTAACTACTGAACCACATGGCTGACTTTCTCTTCCCAAGAAAATATTTAGAACTCAAGATCATCTGAGGAAGAAGCTGAAATCCTTAACAAAAATCATCTTCCTCTCATCTCTAGTTTCCGCATGTCCTCCACCTTACACGGGACCAGGTCAACCTGGAAAGAGCCATCTCAAGGGAACAGTGCCACAAAGCTGTTAGAACTGCACTCACCACTAACACATTTGATTAAAGATCCCCATCACAGTGCAGTGATGGTCTCTCTGCATATGTCATTCCTGCTGGGATTTGTAGTTAAATTTCCTCTAGCACCACTGGGCTGTGAGATGCATTTCCCTTCCGAGAGCCTGGAGACAGCGAGGAGTTGTTATCATGGAAACCACGTCTCCCCTGGGCCCCAAGGGGCACTTCTGGAAATGGTTTGGAATCTGATCACAGTCTTCAAGTCTGATAGCAGTGGTTAAAAGCTGTTATTTCCTGCGTCTGATAAATGGTTGCTGAGAAGCTGCCCACTCTGGTTTTGCTGGGGGAAACTGCACTGGGGGAGGGCATGAGTCAGGAGAATGGGAACAGATAACAAGACATGTGTCTCAGAGCCTCAGACCTGCACAGTACCCCAAAATGTATTGATGGCTTGGAGACAGCCCTGTCTCAACCCTGGTCAAGAGAAAGTCAAAGGGACCTGGAGGTTAAGAGAGGTGGAAGTGACCCACCCGCAGAGGATGGGAAGGAGGCTGGCTCTAAGTAAGGAATTCACAAACCTGAATGAAAATCATCAATTGTGAGGGTCTTGAAAAGAGAATCCAGAAGACAGGGTTTCCAACTCAAATTCATACAGCTACTGGGTGGAAAACACCATTAAGCGAAGTTGAAATAAGCTTGATGAAGCTTCAGGGCAGCAAGTGAGCACAGGCCTCATCTAAGGGGTCGCACCCCCACCTCTAGAGGGCAATTTATGCCAAAACTGGTTCATTCCCCAGTTTGGGGGAGAGAGAACTCCAGATCTGGAATTCTAGGCAAAAGTCTCCGAATGTTAAAATGCAAGCTTTGGATTCAAACATATTTTAATCACATTGAAGTCCAAAGAAAACACATCTGAAGGTCAAATCCAATGCAAGCTTTCCAGTTTGCAAGCTGTATTCTGAGTGTTGAAAAGAAATCTGAAATTCCCAAGTCAAACAGAACTGAGGAAGTTTCATCAGGACACAAGGCCAGTGGTTCTAGCTGGCTGTGTTAGCCTTCTAACCACAAATTTACGAAGGCAGAAGGGACATTTATTCTGTCCTCAGTCACTAGAACAAAAACACACAATGAAAAAAGTAGCTGTAGTCCTTCAGTATTTTTTTATTTATTATTTTTATTTTCTGTGTGTGAATGTATTGCCTGCATGTGTATAAGTGTACCCATGTCATGCAATGCCCACAGAGGTCAGAAGTAGAGGTTGGATTCCCCTGGAACTGGAGTTATAGACAGTTGTTGCTACCATGTGGGTGCTAGGAATTGAACCCAGGTCTTCTGCAAGAGTAGCCAATGTTCTTAACCGCTGAGTCATCTCTCCAGTCCTGTCCGTCAGTATTTACTGTGTGGTTATTTATGTGTTTACATTTCACCACAACCTTGGAGGTAGAGGAATGTTTTTATCCCAACATGAATATGTGGTTGCTAGACGTGAAGTCACATGCCATGGTCACACTTTGCACTCTAGAGTCACTGTAGATGGAGTAAACATCTGCAAAATTTTCTTCCACCTCCTCTAAAATTTTGTCTCACTATATATGTTATACTGTTTTTAATGAGGGCTGGAGCAATTTCACCCCAAGAGACATTTGGCAAGCCCTGAATACATTGTTGGCTGTCGCAGTTGGTGAGAATGTCAGAAGTCAGGGATGCTGTTCAACATCTTACAGTGTATTGGGCAGTCCTCACAACAGACAGTGCTCTGCTCCATAATCTCAATAGTGCCTCTTCCAAAGGACTGGGGCAGGGAGAGAGCCCAGAGCTGAGGTTACAGATAAGGAGACAGAGAATACCGACTTTTTTGTTGTTCCGGGAAAGATCAGGCAGGACCCTGGGAGAGTACCAGACGCGGGTATTTTATCTAGGCTGCAACCTTGGCCCAGAGAGACTTTAGTCTCAAAGTTCTGAGCCCCAAAGGGAAGTAGAACATATCTTTTATAGCTTAGACATTGGGTTACAGTGAGAAAGAAACTTACATACAGCCTCAAAATTAGGCAATTTATTATAAATTTGAAAAGAAAACAAATGTTAAAAAAAAATCCTCTGAAAGTCATTGCAGAAGTCTCCATCTGAGACAAACAGAACTGAGGTAGTTTTATCAGGACACAAGGCCAGTGGTTCTACCTGGCTGTGTTAGCGTTCTGACCACAGATTTACCAGCTGAAATTTGCTGACAGAGATTAAAATCCATATTTTCCTTAACCATTACATTCAGCTGTATCAATGTTGTGTGGTTAACTTGACAGCATCTAGAATAACCTGGGAAATGGGCTTCTAGGCATGCCTCTGGGGGATTATCTTGATTGCATTAATTGAGGTGGGAAGACCTGCCCACTATGGTGGGCCTATTCCCTGTTTGGGATCCTAGACAGTATGAATGGAGAGAAGGAACTGAGCAACAGTAAACTTGAATTCATCCCGGCTTCCTGATTGTGGATTCAAGGTGACCAGCTGCTTCAAGCTCCTGCTGCCTTGACCTCCCCTCATAAGGGGCTATACCTTAAACTATAAGCTAAAATAACTTTCTCCTCTAATTTTCTTTGATCAGAATATTGTATCACAGCAGGAAGAAAACACACTAACATCCACCAAAACAGTTTTGTTGTTTGAGAGAACCTGTCTGGTTTAGCAGCTGCTCTTGACAAATGTCTCACAGCCTGGCAGCACATCTTATTGCCATTGTACAGAGGAGGAAACCGAGGCCTAGATAAACAAAGAAATTTTCCTTCAGACTTCGTTAACAGTATTCAGACACTTTGGAGTCATCTGAGGGTATTTTGGGGTCTAGTTGAAAGAGCTGCTAAAGCTTCTGATTGCTTGTTACCTGCCAGGCATGAAACAAAGAAATTGTTTTTCTGTGGGGGTTGAGGTATAGTTCTGCAAGTATAGCTACATACAGAGTACATGAATAGCATGTGGAAGGCTCTGGGCTCAATCTCTAGCACAATTCATTCAATCCATCTAACACTCCAAGGATTTGGGTAGTCTGTATATCTCCACTTTTATGTTAGAAAGTTAAGATTTGGAGATGTTGAAACCAAGATTTAAACCTAGGTATTTATCACTCAGAGTCTTGTGTTCTGAATCATTTCACTGCCCTGAAGTCCTCCATCTTGTTTTTCCAGTCAGAAGATATTAAATGAACTCCATCATTTAGGGGAAGTTGGAGACTCACAAAGGCAATTCTGGAATGTATCCTGACTCCAAAGAGGAGGTTAAGCAGGTATGGAGAGAATAGACATGTTTGTCACTAGCCATAAAAAGGTAAAAAACGGGCCAGTGAGATCCTTGGCCAACAAACTTCAAAACAGGAAACCCATTCCTGAAACTGAGCTTTTTATTTGCTGGTCTGTCATGTCTAGGAGAGGCATTGTCCCCCTTGTAGGGTAAATCTATTTAAAATCTTTTTTATGTATGTCTGTATTTTAGGAAAATTCTCACAGTAATACGTTTTCCTGTGACTTTTTCAAAAAGCCATTAACTTTAGTAATCTCTCCCTCTTCTACCCTGCCCCCCAGCCCCACCCCATTTAACTGTTCCCATTCCAGTATTATCCCCCTTTACACCTTTGTATCATTACATTCTATCTCCCGTCCTCTGAAATCACCCCTCACACATGTTGCCTTACTAGCTTCCTGTCCTCTTTGGGTATTCCAAATATACATATCCAAAAATTCAGAGTTAGCCCCATATATGAGATGGATCTGAATGATTTACCTCACTCAGGATGATTGTTTCCAGGTCCATCCATCTATCTGTGAATTTCATAATTTTGTTTTTCTTAACAGATAAATAATATTCCATTGTATAAATGTATCACATTTTCATCATTCATTCATCAGCAATGGAAATTTAACTTGTTTCCAATTCCCTGGCTGTTGTAAATGGAGCAGCAACAAATATGGCTGAGAGGGTATCTCTATAGTAGGATATAAAGCGCAGCCCAAGAGTGGTAGAGGTGGATCACATGGTAGATCTACTTCTTTCTGAGGAACCTCCCCACTAATTTCGATAGAGGCTGTATAGTTCACACCTCCATCAACAATGAACAAGTGTTCCCCTTTCCCTACATCCAAGCCAGCACTTGTCACTTGCTTTTCATTTTTGTTTGTTTTATCTTAACCATTCTGACTGTATGAGAGGAAATCTCAAAGTACTTTTTATTTGCATTTCCCTGATGGCTAAGGTTGTGGAATACTGAAAAAAATACTCAGCAATTTGCCTTTCATCTTTTGAAAACTCCCTGTTCAGTTCCTTGTCCCAATTTTGTACTGGGCTGTTTGTTTTCTCAATATTTAGCTTTTATAGTTCTTTGTATATTCTAGATACTAACCCTTTGTCAGATGTTTGCGTTGTAAATAAAGTTTTATTGACACACACTCATGCCCATTGCTTGATGTATTGCTATGGCCGCTTGTAAGTTGAGTAGTTATTACAGAAACATGTGGACAGACCTTTGTAATTCTCTTAACAGATCCGTGATGGAGATGTTATTACTTTCTCTTACATTTGATAGACTGGAGGCTCTGAGAAGTCAAGTGGTAAATCTAAGTTCAGTTAGCTAATGAAGGACAGAAGCAGGTTTCAAAGGTAGGTCCCTATGGCCCCAGGGCTCTTAGCTGGTCGTATGGCACGTGGAAACGGTACAGATCCTTGCTCCTCATAAGTGCTCCCCTAATAATTTTTTCCTCTTTCTTAATTAGTGGTCTATTCCTGTACACTGGTAAGATCTGTTCCCAGAAAGCACAGAGATCTCTTTCTAAAATCAGCCTGCCTGTATTAAACGGTGCCCAGCAATGTGCAGATTTTAGCACCTAACTCAGCCTCTGGAAGCTGGTGCTGCTTGCAGACTGGTTCAAGTGACTTTCCACCCCGGGTGGACCAGCAGTTGATATTTACCCAGTACTTTACAATCTCCCTTAGTTAATCCAATGTGTTTCCTGGTCAGTTCTCATTAAGTCCAAAGTAGCCTCCTTTTTACTTGTTCTGAATTAAAGTGTCACTTTTCCCAGCAAGAAGCTGCAAGTGAAAAGTACCAGCTCAGAAAGCAAGGGAAGGAGAAAGGGGGGCAGTTCCCAGCTCCTTTCCTGCACTCAAGAGTGATACTGGTATACATCACCCCCTCCCACCTGCAAATTAACAAAAATAATTCCCAGTATCATGGGAGAATTGTTTTAAAGCTCAGGGTATCTGGCCAGCTGGTGCAGGAAAATATTTGACAGCAGCAGTTGTCCCTGTAAATGTCTTTCTTGGTGTTCCTGGGCTAGGCAATTATCCCAACTGTGCTGCCGAAGCCCACCTGGAATGTTTTCAAGAGAACTGGCTTCACCAGCAGACTACCGCGCTGCTTTCTGCTGTCCCAGTCAAGGCGCCCAGGGCCCCAGCCTTCTTTCTTCCTGTTTGATCTCAGACCATAAAAGCCAACTGCCTCCCTGGAGATCTTCAGTAACTGACAAATTGCTGCCCTAGCCATGGTAAAAATGGCTCCCGAGCCTCCACTTGGCAGCAAATTCAGGAGCAGGAGAAAATGAAGCTGCATGTTTTAGCAGAGAGGATTTGGGCTTTAATCCCCCAGCTCTGTGTCTGCCTTGCTCTGTGGCTCTATGCAAGTAACTGAGTGTCTCTTAGTCTCTGTTTCTTTTCCCACAAGCTTTGTGGCCATGTAGAGCTGTCTCCAACATGTAATTACACAACACAGTAAAATTTTTTTTTTCAATGTAGTAAAATCCATGTAACATGAAGTTCCCCCTCTTAGCCATGTGTGAGTGTATGGTTCATCAATCTTAAGTACATTCACATGATTGAGCAGCGCTCAGCTCAGAGCTGGGCGCCTCTAGAACTCTTCATCTTGTAAAACTGAAATTTGGTTTATTAAACACAAACTCCCCATTTCCCCTTCCCCAATCCCTCTCAATAACCAGGCTACTCCTTGTCCCCATGAATTTAACTAGACTCCTTTTATAAGCTTTTGTTTCATAAGTAACTGGCTTATTCCAGTTATCACAATAAGGCTAGCCTAAATGATAGCATGTGACAGAATTCCTCTCTTTTTTAAGGCTGACATTCCACTGTGTGTGTAAACCACCATTATTTCCCCCATTCTTCCTTTAGTGAGTACATGAATTGCTTCCACATTCCTACTATTACAGAGAACGCTGCTATGAACATGGATGTACAAATACCTCTTTAAGAACCTTACTTTCAATTATTTTAAGCATGTATCCATGTGTGGAACTGTTGGATCACATATATGATAAATCTATTTTAAATTTTGAGGCGCCATCAAAAGATTTTCTTTTGTGAATTTATGTGTGTGTGTGTGTGTGTTTGTGAATATGTCCACATGAGTGCAGGTGCTCACAGAGGCCAGAAGAGGCTGCCAGATTCCCTGGAGCTGGAGTTACAAGCAGTTGTGAGCTGTTCAACATTGGTGCCTAGAACTGAATGCTAGTGTTCTGTAAGAACAGTATGAGCTCTTAGCCACTGAGACATCCCTCCAGCCCACAGAAAATTTTTTTGTAGGAGATGCACCATTTTACATTCCTAGACATAACGCACAAGTGTTCCAACTTCTCTACAGCTTTGCCAACACTTGTATTTTCTATTTGTGTGTGTGTGAGTGTGTTTGTGTGTGTGTGTGTGTGTGTAACTAATGGATGTGAGGTGATATTCTGTTGTAGGCTTGATTTGCATGTCCTTATTGATTAATCTTTTCACCTACTTGGTATTTTCTTAGCACACAGAACATGTTGGGCTTCAGACCTGATGCCCATTATTAGAGACACTGTGAGATCTGACTCACAGCTCCAGCTGAGCCTTTCTCACATGTCTGAATGACTTGTCTGCTCCTGGGCTCAGAGCTATTTTGAGGAAGGAAGCTGGTACCTACTGCTGTCTATTCTCTTAGACTGTGAAAAGTCGCTTCACTTCTCTAGGCTTCATAAAGATGCTCTGAGGCTTATAAAATAAATTCAAAACAACTTTATAGGTGGCTGGAAGAGCATTGTACTCAAGGAGTTGTACAGACCTGGCTTTGTGTCCCACTCTGCCATTTATTAGGTATATCATTTTAGCTATGCCATTTGCCTCCAACCCCAGTATAAATGAAGCTTTCCCATGGATATTAGTTAAATGGATACATGAATAAAAGAGTAGGTAAATGGTCTCTTGCTTATCAGCAAAATTATATCTATTCCTAAGCTGTCAAATAATGGAATTATTTCCACAGTGTTTTGTAGTTTTGAAAGAACCTGGGATGCAGTATGGCTGAGTGAGTCAGATCTCACATCTACACATTCAGACAGAACTGAGTTTGAATCCCAGCCCTGCCAATCTTACCCACATGGCCTTGGACAAGTTATGTAATCTGCCTAAGCCTTAGTTACTCTGTTTTATTTAGTTAATTAATTTATGTGAGTACACATATTCGGGCAGTGTGTTAGATAGTTTCAGTTGTCAATTTGACACTCTTGAAAAGAGGAAACCTCAGCTGGGGAATTTCCTCTATCAGATTGGCCTGTGGGCATATCTGTGGGGCATTTTCGTCATTGTTGAGTGATGTGGGAGGGACCAGTCCACTGTGGGTGATGCTACCACTGGGCAGGTGGTCCTGGGGTACATAATAAAAGAGGCTGAACACAGGTCAGGGGAACAAGCCAGTAATCAGTGTTCCTCTGTGGTTTCTGCTTCAGTTCATACCTCCAAGTTCCTGCCTTGAGTTCCTCCCCTGAATTCCCTTAGAGATGAGCTATGACCCAGGAGTTGTAAGGTAAAACAAACCCCTTCCTCCAGAAGTTGCTTTGGGTCAGTCAGTATTTTATCACAGCAACAGAAAGTAATGAAAACATGGGTTGGTGGGGGTGGGGGATAAGTGTGCACATGTGTATACATGCTTTTGGAGGCCAGAGGTCAATGCCAAGCATTTTCCTCAGCCTCTTCACCTTATTTTTTGAGGCAGGGTATCTCACTGAACCTGGAGTTCACCAAGTTGGCTAGACCAGCTGGCCAGTGATCCCCAGGGATCTTCTGATCTCCACTTCTCCAGCACTGACATTAAGGCACATGCCACCACATTCAACTTTTCCACATAGATTACAGGGACTCACACTCGGGTCCTCATCTGTGTAGCACACATTTTACTGACTGAGCCATCTTGCCAACAAAGTTACTGTATTTTTAGCATGGGAATAATAGATCGTGTTGTACAATCTCAATTAATGGTTGCTGTTTGACTACTCTTGGTGCTCTAGTTCTTTGGGATTCTTGTTTGAAGATGACCAGGCACACCCCCAAAGCAAGATGATGCTGTTGAACTGATGTAGTGGAACTTCAGATGCAAAAGGGACACTACAACTTTTCTGCCCTCTCTTGGGTCAGCCACCATGAAAACGCACACACAAGCAGTGCTTGCAGAGGGAAAGCCAGAGCTTTCTGTCAACATCCAGCACCAACCAGTGTGTGAAATGCCCTAAATGTGGATCATCCAGTTCCCACCAAACCCTCATATGACTGTGATGAAATGAGACAGCCTGAGCTAGTACCACTTAGCAAAGTCACTTTCAAATTCCTGACCAGACCCTGTTCATAAAGAAACAAATATTCATTGCATTTTTAAAGATGCTAAACGTTGGGGTGATTGGTCTCAGAAAAAATATCTCCTACTCATTTCCTGTGTCAACTATGAAGTTCAAATGCATATAAAAGTATGCCTTATGTAGTCCATAGTACAAAGTAAGGGAACATCACCTATGATTGCCATTGTGCACTGTAAAGAGAATTAGGGTTTTCTTCTTTATTGTCATTGGAAGACTGAGGAAGACGCATATACAAAAAATGATGCACTGGAAGATGCATCAATGGATGACTTAGCGTACACATAATGTAGGCCCAAGAACACAACCTTTTATCACCCAAGTTAAACAGGGGATATGAAACAAAAATATAAAAGACTAAAAGTCCTTTCTAGAATTACAGAGATTTGGGTAATCTGGTAGCAAGGGTTGTGAGGCCCAGAGGAAACACAAAATGTGAAGACTAGAACACTCTAAGCCCTTTAACAAACAGACATGCTATATAAATTATTTAGGGAATTATCTCTTTTCATCCCACAATGACTCCAGGCTGATTATTCTTCTACCCATTTTATGGGTAGAGCTAACCGAGGTTCAGAGGGCTGAAACAATCTTTCAGGGACATAGTCATTCATTGCTACTATTGGGTTTTACAGTCCTTTATTCTTCTTGAGCTCTAAGATCCTTACGTGGTGCCAGGCTTCAGTCTCTTCTCTGCACTTCAACTTCACAAAATTTCACCAGGGACCATGTATTCAGAAGCTTAATGCACAAGACAGTTTAAGTAAGGGAATCAAGCCAAATGCTTTCCAAGTTTCTATAAACTCGGAGACATTCCTCTTTTGATGAAGGCATGGGTACATCCTCTGAGGTGGGGGCAACCTAACAGTGACCACTGCCCCAAAGGAAAGTGACTTTCCGTCCCTCAGTAGCCATCATCTGCCAACAGCATCTCTGTACAGGGTGGGACCTTGGGAGAGGGTCCCCTCATCCATGTTGGAATTTGACTGGTGTCCTTTTGTGCAGACTTGTGCAGGAAACCACTGCTGCTGTGAGCTGATGCCTCCAACAGCCTTGTCATGGCCAGAAGCCAGCATTTCACAGCTCTCCTTTCCACCCAGGAGCTCTTCCTTCTTCTGCAATAGCCCCACACCCCTGTGCCCATGGGTAGCTCTAATAAAAAGGGGTTATTAATAACAACAAAAAAGGAGGGCATGAAGGGAAATGAAGTTGGAGGAACTAGGGGGAGTTGGAGGGAGGAAGTAGTGGATGAATATGGTCAAAATACATTACATAAATGTATGAAGTTTCCAAAGAGTAAATAAAATATTAGGAGTAAAATAAATGTGTAATAGTTATTTTTCATTCCAAAGGGAGCAATAGCACGTATGCAACAATACAAAGGACCCTGGGACTCAGAGATTTGGGCTGTGAAAACTTTGTACTGTAGAACATGTGTCCTCTCTTGAGTAGACATCTTATTTCTAACCAGTTGTTGTTAGGAAAGAATACAAGCCTCCATGCCTACTAGGTTGCCTATCTTTTTCAAGAGAAGCTTCTGTTTTATATGAATTCTCCTCAAGTTTAAAGATTGGCTTAAGAAAAAATAAAAAATAATAATAAAGACATTATGTGTGTCAAATAACACATCATTGGGTCAAATGCAGCCTATGAACTTCACTGACCCCAGGACCAGCTAATATGCAAGGTCTCTTCCTGCTGTGAGACCGGTTGTCTCTGTTAGTACTCCACATGCACCATGTTTGTTTACAGCAGATACTAGGCAGACTCATAAATATTCCAAAGTGGTTTTTATGTGCAGATGTGAGCTGTGTCCTCAAACAGAATCCACACTTGTGGGGGACAGAGACCAGATCTCTGACTTGCACTGGGACTCTGTTTCTGATTCCCTAGTCTGAAGTGTAGCCCCTCTGGGTGATGGCTCCTCATAAATAGGGCAGAAAGCAAGGCAAAGTGATTGTCTCCGGGAAATGTCTTGGGAGAGCTGTGAGCATCTTTCACTTCAAGGCCCAAGCTCTGAATCGTAGGAGGCCAGCTTCCACCACCCCCAGTGTTCCAGGGAGATGAGGTGAGGGAACCAAGGTTAATGACTTGCACTTACAGATGGTGTGCCAGGTTTATAAATGAGGCCTCTTTTTTCCTATGGGAATCCTGTCTGCTGCTGGAAGATGCGGCTGCTTTTGCAGAAGCAAGTAACTTCTTTCAAATCATCTTCATTGAACAGGCTGGTCTCTGGGTGTCCTCTTCTTAGAGTTTGCATCTTGTCACATTTTTGTTCTAGAGCCGACAACTTTCTTGAGTTCAAATCCCACTTACAAGTTGACAAAACTGAGAAAGGAATCTAGGTATTTCTGTCTTAGTATTCAACATACTTCTTGATCATTCTTGTGCCCAAGATGATATTGTGTTTTGAAAAAAACATAACTCATGTTCTCTGTCCTCCAGAAATTTATAATTAGAGGACATAGAACCAAAAATTTGAAGGTAAAATATTATAAAGATCTAATATAGATGGGAGGAATTATGGTTCAAGAAAGTAAATGACCATCAACAAATGAAAAGAAACAACATAAGCACAGAAGGGAAGAGGAAAAGAAAATTATGAGTCACATGAGAGGGTTAAGGTTTTAAAAACTGTTGGAGTTGGTTCAGAGGTAAGGCTTTTCAGTGGGAAATAGAGAAGAAGGCTACCTTTGCCCCGCTGAAGAAAACAAATGTGAGCAGTGGTTACAAATGCAACCTTTTGAGTAACAGGGTTCTCAACTACAAGTCACAGGGACTCAACTTCAGCTGGTATAAATAAAAAGGAGCTTTTGTGGTTCTCAGGACTAGGGGATCTCACACAATAGATGTGTAATTTGAGAAGTTCTTGGGCATAAGAAACTGAAGGCCACTTTTTGATTTTTATCTGTATATTCTTTTTAAAATATCTTTTTTATTTTTTATTTAGTGTGTGTGTGTGTGTGTGTGTGTGTGTGTGTGTGTGTGTGTGTGTGCACCTGCATGAGTTTATATGTGGCAATACTGGTGAAGGCCAGAAGAGGGCATCACATCCTTTGGAAATGAAGTTATAGGTGGTGTGAACTGCCTGATGTGGGTACTGGGAGCTGAACCCAGATCCCCTGCAAGAGCACAAGTGCCCTGAACTGCCAAGCCATGTCTCCAAGTCCCATTATCTGTATATTTTTAAACTTTCCTGCTGCAGGCAGGTTTTCTCCTAGCAGCAAAGCCTATGTCACCTACAAGCTCTGATTAAGAACCTTCAAGTTCTTTTAGCTTCAAGTAAAAAGTTCCAGGGAAAAACTCTGATTGGGTTGACTTGATCACATGACTTCTCTGTGGGCCCCAAGAGTGTGGTGCCAAGTTTATATGTGGCAATACTGGTGAAGGCCAGAAGAGGGCATCACATCCTTTGGAAATGAAGTTATAGGTGGTGTGAACTGCCTGATGTGGGTACTGGGAGCTGAACCCAGATCCCCTGCAAGAGCACAAGTGCCCTGAACTGCCAAGCCATGTCTCCAAGTCCCATTATCTGTATATTTTTAAACTTTCCTGCTGCAGGCAGGTTTTCTCCTAGCAGCAAAGCCTATGTCACCTACAAGCTCTGATTAAGAACCTTCAAGTTCTTTTAGCTTCAAGTAAAAAGTTCCAGGGAAAAACTCTGATTGGGTTGACTTGATCACATGACTTCTCTGTGGGCCCCAAGAGTGTGGTGCCATGATTGAATAAGATTGGCTCATGGGTGGGGTTCCATGATTGACAGCTCCATCACAAGCATAGCATCAGGGAGAGACAGACAAGAGACTGCCAGTACTCCAAAGTTAGGGCAGTTATCAATGTTTGCTTGGGAAACGATCTTAGAAATAATCTATCTCAGTGCTTCTGCATGTGGATGGGCTAGTTAAATCTTTAATTTCTGGGGTTGACAAGATGGCCTGTAGGTTAAAGCAAGCCTAGCAACCTGTGTTTGATCCCTGGAACCTACCTATGAAAAGTCACTTCCCGTGGTGCACATCTGTCGTCCCAGCACTCCTATGGGGAGATGGGAGATAGAGAATCCCCTGGAAGCTCTAGGGTCAGTTAGCCTGGAGCGTGGTACATGGCAGAAACAGGAGGCACTGCTTTAGCATGTGGAAGGAGAGAACCAACTCCTCTGACCTCCACACATGTGCTATGATGTGGGTGTACCTGCACTCTCACACACAGAACAATAAATAAGGATTCCCAAATTCCAATTGTGGGCATCACCCAAAGTTCTAAACTCATCTCCAGAGATTGTGTCTGCATCCAGATGCCTAGAAAACAACTGTATTTTTAACTAGCATTTCTAGGTGACTGAAGTGGTCCACTGGGTATGAGAATTGATGGCTTATTCTAATCCTGATGTTTTACTGAAGAAGAAACTGAGGCACAGAAAGGAAGAAATTCACTTAAATTGCACAGCCAGGGAGTAGAAGAAAGGGAGTAACACTTGAGGTCTCCTCTCTCAGTCCCCTGCTCAGTCTTCTTTGAGTTCATTAGTTTTCTGACATGTTTTAATATTTCTTCTGGCCAGAGACAGAGATGTGATACAGAGACATGAATCCCAGGAGTCATCATATCCCTGACAGTTCTGAAACTAATACTAGCTCTTCTGACACATACACACAGCTACACACTCTTCCTCGCTCTCCAAAATTGTGTTTCCCCAGAAACATAACTATAATCTGGCAAACAGGACCTGAGGATAAGAGAGAGAGAGAGAGAGAGAGAGAGAGAGAGAGAGAGAGAGAG
>NW_008360306.1:1039600-1060212 GCF_000622305.1 Nannospalax galili
AACCACAGTGCCCAGTAGTCTGCCAGATAAAAATACGAACCAATTTCTGCTTCGACAGCTCTGACTATGGAACAATCAAATTCCAAAATTAGAATTTTGAAATGTTTTGGAAGATGGTATTGTAGAGTCAACCCAAAATACCTTCTTTATAGCGTTTGTCTTGTGATACTCACCTTCCCAAAGGGTTCAGTGTTGTGAAAAAGTAAGATCAGGAAGTTCTGTCATCTCTAGTCCCCTTCATGGAAAACCTCAAGGATGATTCACATTATTAAAAGTTCTGAGAAGTTCCTGGGGGAAAACAGCCATAGAACTTTGTTGAGTCCAGTGTTCCTAAACTTTGATCATAGAAACTCTCTTTGATCAATCTTATTACTAATCCTGCTGTGACAAAGTCAGCTATCCTGTGCCTGCCAGGGGTTAAGGGAAGATTTTCATGTCCACAATTTATTACTTTAAGGTAAGCTAGACAGGAAACAAAGCATATGAGAAAGCAGTTGTAGGAATGTTTCTTTGGTTTTAAAAGGAAAGTCATGCAACACCACAGCTCCATTCTGAAGGTATGCATGCACACAGGCATGTGTGTGCATGCACACACACACTTCATGGGTAGATGTGTGTTTGATAATCTGGGGGCAAACACTAAAATGAAATATATTCCTGTACATTGAATGAGGGGAAATGTTTTTATTCATATTGCAAAAAGAAGACTCATTTTCTCATTTACCTGGCTTCCAGGATCACAGCTATGGCTGTAGCATATCTTCAATGGGCCACCTCTCCTTTCTTAGCCAATACCACCAGCACACAGTCCTAACATACAGTCCTTAGACATCTGTTGTTAGCGTCACTAGCCTCATTCTCCTAGTAAGAGTTCAAGTTATTTCACTTTGTAATTCACTTTCTTTCCAGCCCTCAAGCTGTGAGCTTCTGGTAGAGTTGACCTTTCTTTGCCTTTCAAGAAAGAGGGTCAGACCTCATTGAGGTCAGGCAGCAGATTCCTTCTGGTTGCTATGATTGGCTCAGAAACAATTACATGACCAAGAATGACTCAGTGAGATTTGACTCAGAGATTTTACCAGTACCATAAGAAAGTGTCTTTTCTCTTAATTTTGGGACATTCCCTTGAAGCAGCCATCTCGGAGAGCCCACCCAATAATGAAGATGGAAGAAGATGAGCCATGGCCAAGAGTTGGAAGGAAACACCAAATACTGGCAGCTTCATTTGGACCTCCAAATGCAGCAATTATCTTTGAAGTTATCTTCATTTATATGAACTCATACATCTCAAGCTGGGTTTTGTTCATCCCTTTTTCTATTAAAGCATGTGTGTAGCTTAAGAGTTCAGACTGACTGTTCAACTATTATGTGCTGAATCCTGAGCTGTTCATGGGGACTCAGGTCAGATGCAAGTGAAAACAGACAGTGTGTCTACTTCAAGCTGTTCAGTCTAGTAAGTGAAGGAAGGGGAAACTAAAGAGCAGATAGCCTGGTGAAATGTGGTAAATGTTCTGAGTTACAGACAAGGTTTCGCTCCATGCCAAGGGTACAAGGCATGGGATGATCATCAGGCAAGACCTTCTGATAGAGACTGAAGACTTGAACCTACAAAGTTGATAGTAATTATACATGTCATGTGTTAAGTCCTCTAGGAATCCAACTGAGATGGACTTCAGTATGCAGGTGATTTATTGGGGGAAGGTGTGCCTTTAGAAAGGGATGAAGGGAATCCTGGAGAGATGGCTCAGTGATTAAGAGCACTGGCTATTTTTGCAGAGGACCTGGGTTCAGTTCTCAGCACCCACGTGGCACATAACAACTGTCCATAACTCCAGTTTCAGGGGATCCAATGCCCTCTCCTGGCCTCCACGGGTTTGAATGCATGTGGTGCACTTACATACATGAAAGCAGAATATGCATACACATAAAATAGAATAAATAAATTTGAAAGGGATAAAAGGAGAAATTGAAAGGATGGAAGTAGGACACGAAGAAGCAACCTCGAAGAAGACAGACACAGCTGATCCTAGGGGAGGCTTTGAGGCTAAAGCAGCCTTCAGTGTTGTCTCAACTTGAGTGAGAATGGTCACATATTCATAACTCCTGCATGGACTGGCAGTGTTCTGTGGTCTGCCTCTGAAGGCTTTGTCTTTGGGTGAGGTGCCACTCTGCAGTGAAACCATCCCTGGAGGGCTGCTAGCTGAAGGCTGACCGCCAATAGCACCCTGAGCAGCTGAAGCAGCAGGTTCCTCAGTGAACAAATGGGGAATCTGGGTAGATCACCAACATGCCTGCCACATGTGTATTATGTGTTGTAAACAATATTTATTAATTTCTTTATTATAAGTGTAAATTATCACATATGTTCATATATAATAATAGTGGCATACTTTAAAAATGCTTACAATACGAGTTACTAAGCTAAGAATACTGCATTGTTGTGTTTATAATGAACTATTGTTATTTAATGAACGAAGAAGATGAAGCTCTAAGGGTTTAAGTAAGGTTTCAGAGCTAGTACTTAGTAGATTAATATTCAAACCCAGTTCTGTCTGGTGTCCAGGTGCAGTTCTTGAACAGATATCAAACTCACTGCATGAATTTCTCAGGCAAAGATGAGAGAGGCAGTTAGCAGGAAATAGCAACACGGAAACAACTACATTTGCGAAGTCTGGACTCAAAGGGGTGCATCCAGTGATGTCTGAGAGATCCCTTCAGCTATCTACTGACATGTGAGCAATTCAGACTTACTTACCTTACAGAACCTGAGCATGTGGGTCCTGAGAGATGCAAGTTTTGATGAGGAGAGGAAGTGCCACAGGGTGAGAGTTTTGAAGGGGAGGAACAAGAGGAGGGGCCTGAGCTCACTCACGTAGCACATACAGACTTGGAAAGTTTAGTTTAGGGGCTGGGGATAGCTCAGTGGGTAAAGTACACAAGAATGAAGACCTAAGTTTAGATCCCAGCACCTGCATATAAAGCCTGTAGTCCTGGGCCTGGAGGCTGAAACAGAAGGATCCCAGAGGCTCACTGGCCAGTCAGTTTAGCCAGCTGGTAAACTTTGGGTTCAGCCAGAGACCCTGTCTGAAAATATAAATTGGAGAAAGGGATGAGGAAAGTATGTGATGTCAGCTTCTAGCCTCCACATGCACATGCACACACAGAGACACAGATACACACAGAGAAACACACACACACACACACACACACATAAATTATTTTATGCTTAGGTTTAGAAGATCATTAGGAAAATGAGCCAAGGACATATTTCATAAATTGCCCCAGAGCCAGCACTGACTTGGGATTATATCCCACACAACTTCTAACAAACAAAAAGGCTCTTGGAGACCATGTAGTCCAACCTCCACACATTTTAGCTGGACAGCTAGGATCCAGTTATGTTCTTGGGATTGGTCTGACACGTCACAAAGAAAAGAGACAAAATAAACTAAGACACAGGTTTGCTATTGGAGGATGGCACCGTTTGTTAATCCTCACTACCTGTACTTTGTTACCCCAGTGTTGATTAAGTTCTCTCAGGATGACTTTGGTTCAAAGGGAGCTGGTATGGAGGCAATGTGAGTGTCCGTTAATAAATGAATGGATCCAGATGTGGTGTATAGACACAGCCTTAGAAAAAAGGAAGCTGTTTCATTCACAGACGCCTTCATAGAACTGGAAGACTCTGTTAGTGAAGTAGACCAGACCCAGAAGCACAAGTGCAGTGTACTTTCATATCCATGAGGAAACCAGAAAGCTGATCCAATAGAAACAGGGAGCAGAGCAATGGTTACCAGAGCCTGGGAAGAAAGGAGGGAGGAAGATCAGGCTGTGTGGATGAAAGGGCACACAGTTTTTTGTTAGATTGGAAGACTACATTTTAGTAATTGATCACACTTCATGGTGACCATGGTTAGTAAAATGTGCTCTCTATTTTAAATGGCTGAGGAATAGATTTTTAACATTCTTATCACAAAAATGCTGCATTACGCATATGAAATAATACGTATGTTAATTAGCTTGATGGAATGTTTTTCTGTGTATGCACAGACCAAACATTGTACCCTCATAAACATACACAACTATCATTTATTGCTTAGAAAGAAAGAAAGGTAAAAGTTGAAGGAGTTAATAGAGAGAAAGGATGGTCTAACCATACCACTCAATACCTGGGTAGAGAGTCGGTTTTTGAAGGGCAATCTGAGAAATTTATTTCTTTGTCTGTCACAACTCTCAGAGGAAAAGAGCTATTTTTATATGCATATAAATAATCTATGTTCATTATAAAAATTTGAACATAAAAGTGTAGATGGAAAAAGGTACAAGTCACCTATAACTGCTAGTATTTGGGAAAAATACTATTTCCTATACATAAACATACATATGGATATTTTATATAAACAGTATGTTCTAATGCAGTTTTTATAGTTGACTTTGAAAATCTTACCATGTTTTAATTAAAAAAGGATTCTTAACACCTTTCCAAATAACCAGTATCAGTAATGTAGTGCATGAGCACCTTAGATTTTATGGGCACATAAGAGTTTAAGAAGTGCTTTTATATAACACAATTTTTTATTACTCTGGCAACAAGCACCTTGTCAGGTAGCAAGTGTAAGCTTTGTCATCCCTCACTTCCAGAGGAGGAAACTAAAACCCATAGAGACACGGTGCTTTTTAAGAAAGCCACTCAACTCCTAGATCACAAAGCCAAGATTCAAAGCCCCCCCCTCCCCCCGCCGCCTCATTCAGTTTAAATGCTGCATCCCTCCTCCCCAGCAAGTCTCCCTTCTGCTTGGCTACATGCACCTGGTTCCTCTCTCTGGGTGGTAGTCATTGATGGCATCAAGTAATAGCCTTCCTACTGTATGAAGCAATCAAACCAAACTCCCATGATCCTTTATCAAAGTGCTGTAAGAGGGAAGTTCCTGCTACAATGCCAAGAAGGTCACCAATGATTGACAGAAGGAATCCAATTTTGTGTCCCTTCCTGTGTTGTGGTACAAACTCAACTCCCCTATAGTGTTCCCACAGTAGCTGGGTTAGTTGTTTCAAAATTGTTATTTTGCATTGTATCTCTATTGAATAACTAACCCTGGGTCTATTAAAAACACAAGGAGACAAACGGTAATGTAGTGGTAACAGCCTGTATTTATAATCCCTATGAGATGCTTTGGTCAAGGGAGAGTGAAAAATATGCTGGGGAGAACGTGAAGAGGGTCTTTGACTCAATTCTTGAATGGAAATGAAGATGTGTTGATTTAGCAATGCCTATCAGTGACATATGGTGCAGCTTTTATACAGTTTGTTTGCAAGCTCTCAGACATGAACTTGTGATGGCAAAGAACATGAATTCCAATATAATCCATGTCTGAGTTCAGATGTGGGTTCCATTCATAACCTGACATTGTGACAGTGGGCAAGTTTTTCAGCTTCTCTGATCTTTTTCCACCTCTAAAGTGGCCCATCGCACAGATTAGGATGAAATGGGATAAGACATTAATACAGGAAGTGATTGGCACTTTCACTAGTACATAGCACTTGACCAATATTCATATTTAATCACTACTAGCAGTAAATATTAATAGTAATTGCTAATAGTACTGTTATTGTATTGTTACTGTTATAAATTCAAATGCTGCAATGTACTTCTGGGACCACTGATTCCCCCCATCTAGCTGACCTAAGTCATGATCTAACCCCTGTATGTAATGGTTAGCGTCAGTTCAAATCTCAAATGCATCTTCTCAGTCTAAGACAGCAAATGTTCCAACTGACATTTCATAAAGTGTAAAAATAATAGACTTTCAGCTATTAATACTTGTCGTTATAAAAATGGATTTGGTTTGGAAGATATATCGCTAAACAGAAACAAAGTGAAATCAACTTCCTTCAGGCCTTGACAGAGCCTTTAAAATCTTAATACAATGTGGTTTCTATAGGAGGCAATTATAATATTCTATAAACAATGACATTTCAGTTTCACATGGAATTTAGCTTAATCACAAACAGGAACTTAACTGGTTCACATAACTAAGTCCTAGAATTGTATATATCTCCAGTGAACTGGATCCCCTTGGGTTTCAATTATGCTATCGATCTCTCTTCCCAGGTCCTACTTTCCCCATTCCCCTCTATCCCCTTTCTCTTCATCCTTTAATCCTGCCTGGGCTATCAGAACCTTCTTTCTCTGTCTGATAGCAGCAGTAGGCTTTTGCATTTGGCAGCAATGTTCCTCCACAGACATTTCAAGCTTAAGGTTTACAGTCTATCATATAAAGATAGTATTTTTACCAGTTACAAATCTTGTGTCATGGACCCACATTTGACTTAACCTCTGTGACCACGAGTGTGGAATGGTCTGATTAGCGGGATAAAAATAAGCTAAGTATAGAAGTATCAAGATTGGGACAATGGCCATGAATAGATGCCAAATACTTAGTCACTCATCATCTGCACAAGAGGTATTTAAGAAATGCTGATCTTGTGCAAACTCAGTTTCAACCCCTTAAAATGCAATTACCATTTTTAGCTATCATTTTTTGAGTGTCTTATGTATCTATTACTGTCCATGGAAGTTGGATTCAAAGATGTCTAAGACATAGTCATCATCTTCCAGAAGTTTGCAGTGTTCCCAGACAGTACACAGCTGAGCAGAAAGCAATGTTCCGGGTGGTGTTATGGAGGTCTGAAGGAGCTGCCCCATGAACCCAGAAAAGAAGATGGATTGATCTGCCTCAGGATGAACAGAAGCTCCATAGAAGCACGAGACATTTGTGTTGAGTTTGGGACAAGATCAAGTTTGAACGGGGTGGGATACTCTGCCATAGAGAATGACCTGAGACAGTCTCTTCAGTCCGAGAGTTTCTGGCTTAGTTCAGAAGTGGATGACAGTTGTTCTAATCCTGTTATAGCCTGTATGGTCAGCCAGTAAATGCAGCTTAAGAATCTTGGAGATGACCAACAGGTCATCATCTTTCCTGGGAGCTTCCTTCAAACCCTAAGCGCTGTTGTTTTGTGTCTATTCATTGAACTCCCTAAACTCCCTCTCTCCTTGGAGATTCTTTCTCTGGCTCTCAAGTGTAGTCTTGTATCCCAGGTTAAATCAACTGCATTTCATATTTTTCTGATCACTGTGATTGATCCAAGAAATGGGAAATGAGCATGTGACTGAAACACAGCCAACCAGTGTCTTATTGTACTTCTGCAAGTGTGCCTGCATGTGTATGTGTATATAGGTATGTATGCCTGTATATAAGTGCAACCCTGTCATGCAATGCCCACAGAGATCAGAAGAGGGTGTTGGATCTCCTAGAACTGGAGTTATGGACAAGTATTAGCCATCGCATGGGTGCTGGCAACCAAACCCAGATCCTCTGCAAGAGCAGCCAGTGCTTATAAGTGCTGAGCCATCTCTCCAGTCCCCCTAAAATTAATTTTTCTACAATGGGGAAGCAGCTAAAAATGTACATCTGGACTCGCTCCTGCATCCTTCTACACAAAATTAGCCTCCTTGCTCTCTGCCATGGTTGACTTTGATTATCAACTTGATAGAATTTAGACTCACCTAGGGGACTGGTAAGGTACACCTCTGAGTGTGCTGGTGAGAGTATTTTCAGAGGATTAGCTGAGGGGGAAACCCACTGTGAATGTGGGTGGTACCATCCCATAAGTGCAGGACCCAGACAGAATAAGAGGCAAAAGAGAGAAAGCCAACCCAGCACTAGTATTCCTGACCTGTCTCTGCTTCCTGTTCACAAATGGAAGAACAGTTTCCAGCAGACGCTCCCACCACCACGATGTTCTGTTGAAGCACACAGGGCCAAATGACTGTGGGCTGAGCCTCTGAGATTGTAAGCCCAAACAAACCTTTCCTCTCTTGGGGTGTTTCTGTCGAGTATTTGGTTGTTTCATTCTTTAACATTTAATTCCATTGAATGCTGAAAACCTCTCTGAAAATTCTCAGAAAAGCCAGGAAGCTTATATTTATGTGGAAGGAAATGATATAGCCAATAAATGCTCTCTTTGGAGCCCTGCTTCATGATTCTATCTGCCACTCAGGGGTCTTACTCATTTGAAGACTAAATGTCAAAGTCCGTTATCATAATTCTGCTTCCTTGAGTGAAACCTCATCTCTTCTCCTCTCTGAAGATCTACTTAACCTGCATCCTTGTTCCCTTGTCTCCATGTTGAATCTACTCCCCACACGATAGAGCTCAAATTCCTCTGGGAGCACAAATATGTCCATGCCATTTATTGCTAAAACCAAAGTGTACCACCTGCAAAAAGGGATCCTAGTTCTTAGCCTTAACCTAAAAGATCTCCAAATTTTTAACCCTTATTCACTGTTGGTGGGAGTGTAAAATGGTGCAGTCACTATGGAAATCAGTGTGGCGGTTCCTCACAGAGATGGAAATAGATCTACCACACACCCAGGTATACCCTTCATTGACATATACTCAAGTGACTCTATTCTACCATACAGACACATGCTCATCTGTGTCCATTGCTGATCTATTCATAGTAGTTAGGAAATAGAACCAGTCTAGATTTCCACCAACAGATGAATGGATAAAGAAACGATGGTACATATACACAATGGAATTTCATTCCGCTGTGATGAAGAATGAAATTTGCAGGTAAATGAATGGAGCGGGAAATAATTGAGGAACACAGGACCAAAGGAAAATGCCACATGTTCTCTCTCGTATATAGATCCTAGCCCTAAGTCTTTAGTTTTATGTGTTTAAGTGGGAACACTTAAAGAAACAGGGAAACTAGAAAGGGACCATTGAGAGTTGTCTTAAGTGAGGGAGTCTAGTATACATTGGTGACATGAAAGTAGAGCGGGGAAACACTGGGCATGGAAAGGTTCAAGCAGGGTTGGGTTGGGGAACAGGGGAGACAAGAGGGCAGTGAAGGGATGGTTAACAAAAGTGAAGGATATATAAAAAAGCCACATGGAAACCCACTACTTTGTAAGCCAAATTTAAAAATACAAGTTAAAAAATAGAAAGGAAATATCCTTTCTGGATAGATAATGCTGCTCTTAGAAGCCATTGTTTATCCAGTCTCAATGCCACATGTGTGTTATCTCCCTAAGAATTGTTGGGCAGGGAGGCCTCAGAGTCCCTGACCCCCAGACAGACTATTGCCATTCTTATTGGCTGTCCCCCAGAACTAGATCATAAGACCTGTCACTGAAAATACCATAAAGTTTGATTGCACAACATAGGGAAAACAAGCTGGGACTGAGCTGGAAGCTTCCTCCTCACTGGCTAGCACTGGCAGGTCCTATGCAGGCTACTGAGTGAAATAGGGCATCAGTGGTTCTTGTAGATGTGAACCCTATGAAGTAGAGTGCCAACCTGGCAGGCAAGATGTGCCTATTGGTGCATGTGCTATGTATGGGGTTAGCCAACTACTCTCAGATTGGATTTATGGCCCATACCTCAAGAGGGAATACATGCCTGGTACTGTAAACCTGGACAAAAATTCATGCCTGGGGAGGTCATAGCACCTAGCGGCGACCTCACTACTATGGTTTAGTTAAATTTATATGGCAACAAACTTCAATCTAAATATTTACGCTTATATCCATAGATGAATGCTATTCTTAGCCTTAAACAGAGAAGCCTTGCTTTGCAGTGAACGGCAGTGAAGCAAATGCAGAGACTCGTGAATGTTCAAGACACTTAGAATAAACGGTAGTTTAGTGCTCAGCCCTAAATAAGACTGCACCTTGTAGCTCTCAGGGAATACCAAGGAAGGGAGAGCAGAAAGGATATAAGAGTCAGAAGACAGGGAGAAAGATGCAAAATGCTGTTTTCAGTGCACATGACACCGTCATTGCAAACATAATCTCACAACAGCTGCAGTTGCCTGACTGAGCCTGTATAAGACTGGGCCTGTCACAGCCGCTCACGGATCAGCTGCAAATCCCCTGGGGCTGGTGTGGTATGTTGGGAGATGACTAGAAGATGAGCTGCACTATAAAAAGAGCTGAACTCTAAATGTGATCTTGGCTCCTCTCTTATTGGTTTTCTGCTCTAAACCTTAAATTTGGTCTACATTTTCTTGGTAAAATATTTAAGTCCCTACAATAGTTTACAAGGTCTTGTGTGATCTTGTTGCTTATTCTTGATTGACATCATTGTGTAGTCTCCTCCCAATATGCCACATCAGCCCAAGGGGCTTTGCAGCTGATCACAGGAGCCAGGGATGCAAGCCCCTCACAGAGCACACAGTCCTTGTTGTCTAGATCATTCTCCATGAGGTTTTTTTATTCCCCTCGGCTTCAGGTGACTTAAAGTTCATTCTCTGGTCAGATACACTAAAGTGTTAACCTTGTGTTTAATTTCTTCTATTCTTTTAACTTTGTGGGATTATACCTTATACTTCCCTGCTTATTTTACTTGTGGTATGTCTCCTGATTTCTCCATTCCCTAGAAACCAGTTCCCCCTAATGACAAGAGTTTTGAGTATTTTGATATATTTCTATCCTAAAACAGTGCCTGACACAAAGTAGACATCTAATGTATATGTCAGATAAATGACTAAATAAACAGACAAATTATTTAAATACCAACTGCCTACCATATAACAACCACCCATTGTTGGGTAAATTAACCAAAGAATGAAGACTTGGTTTTTGTTTTGTTTTGTTTTGTTTTGTTTGCTTGCTTGCTTGCTTTTGTTTTTGAGATAGGATCTCATGTAGCCCAGGCTAACCTTGAATTTGATAATGTAGTCAAGGATGGCCTTGAACTTATCCTTCTGTCTCTTCCTTTTGAATGCTGAGATTACAGGCATATGGGTTTATAGTTTATGTGGTGCTGGGGATGTAACATAGTGCTTTGTGAATACTAGGGAAGCGCTCTACTAACAGAGTTACATTCCCCATTCTAAATAGTGGTCTTTTTCATAATTTAAATATTTTTCCTTCTGTTATGTTTCCCAATTACTTAAATTTCCAGGTTTCCAGTTTCTTACTCAATTGTCCATAGAAGTTTTCACCAGTCTCAAATGTGATCCTGTTTTCCCCAGTAGGAAGAACAAAGAGTCAATCAAGGAGTTGTCAATGAGTCATTCCTACAGGAAAACCCAGCTCCTTTCAGGAGAGTCTGCCATTCTTAGTGACACAAAGCCAGGCAATATTTTGGAAATAAGGGTTTGGCTATCCATTTGTATGCAAAACTAGCTAAGCTCTCTGGATTCTGGGACCCAATTATAAGGGCTGTGGACTGAAACTGATATTCAATTCATCATTTCAAAGTATATGTGGGAGTAATGTTTGAAAATAAATACATTTCCATACAAATAGAGAAATGGAAAAAAAAAAAAAAACACCTCTGTTCAGTCTCCATGAGACCTAAAGAGACGCTGGCATTAAAGAGAGTAAGTGGTCTGAACAGAGTGCTTTATAGCTTGTAATAAACTCTGGTGCACATGATTTCATTTGGGCTTCATAAGTACCCTGTGAAGAAGGGCATATTATTATCCCCATGGTGATAGACTGTGTTATTGTTCCAAATTATTTGTTGATCTCTCTTTTTGAGAGTTAGATACCCTGCTTACTCTATGTAGACTGCTCTGTCTCTGTGGGGAAAAATGCAACCTCCCTTCTTCTAGAACAAATGGAAGGTGAGCAGAAGTGAATACAGAACACATTGCAGCAAAAGGGTTAGAAATGTAGGACTCTGCTGTTGCCCTGGGCCACCTCTGAATAAAGCCAAGACAGCAAGCGGATACTCTCTGACCTTAGAGTGAAGAATCTACATGAAGACGCACAGAATAATTGCAGAGAACTGATGCACAGCCACAGTGTGAGTCAGAACTAAACCTTTGTTGCTGTAAGCCAAGGCCCTGGGGCAGAGCCTATTTGTTTCTACCACAGGTTACGTAGCAATATCTCCAAACTGAAATATTTCCTTCCTGGAGGGGGACTCACCGAGACTCAGGAAGTTCCAACTTGAAACATTCCATCTTGGAAGGAGATTCACTAAGGAAGCAGTAACTCATAAGTCTCAGGAAGTTCCTGAAGCTTACAAGATTAACAAGATCTCTCTCTCTCTCTCTCTCTCTCTCTCTCTCTGTGTGTGTGTGTGTGTGTCTCTGTCTCTGTCTCTGTCTCTGTCTCTCTCTCTCAAGGTTATGTAAATAATAAGGATTGGGAGATGGCAAGGTTGCTCAGAGGCTAATGGTACTTGTTCCCAAGGCTAATGACTTGAACTTGACCTCACACAGGTACTGTGGCATACACAGAGTAAATAAATAAATGTAATTTTAAAATAATAACAATAAAAGCAAGGACTTCTGGAGAGAAGAGACTGTGACTTGTGAACCTGTGTGCAGATCATGCAGAAAGCCCCAGAGACCAAGCTTTCATGAGTTGTCATCCATGTTGGGGTGTGCTCTTTGATGATGCAGTTGCCTTTGAGTGGCTCATGCTCCTGTAAGTAACCCCAATAGACTGATTGGTTCTCCATGCTGACCTTTGTAGAACTGTTTCTTTGGTCTGTCATCAGTGCCCCATGGTGAGTGAGGAGACATTTGTCACAGTCTCCCCAGGAAAAGTTACACAACACCACTTAACTAGCTTAAGTTGACCAACACAGCCCTTTACATATGAAGAGTCTAACTTGTCTTACAAGACAAGTGAGTTTCCCAAGAACCTTCACTCAATGAGTGGCAGGAACTCGAATTCAGGATGTGTCAGCCGTTAACCTTGTTCATTCTTCTACATCATTCTAGTTTAATAAAGTGTCATTTTCTTCTGTGCATATTTTAGAGTAATCTGGGAAACAGACTGGCATCACACTCCAATCTGGAGTGTTTTCACTGTGAGTCCTTTCCTCTCTGAGCCCCTGCCAAGTCAGAAGAGACCTCTGATTTTCACAGTTATTTAGGAAAACAGAGTTGGCGCAATATAGATGTTTTCAACAAACTGGTCCCTGGAAACCATCCCAGCCCAGAGCAAAATATGAAATTTAATCACAGTGGGAATTTAACCATTACCACTAAGCCCCACTGACTGTTCCTCTTGTTTCCTTTAAGGACTCAATTGTTTTCTGGAAGTCTTTGGAGGGTCCTGGACGTGCCTAGAGGAGCCAGGAGCAGAATATTGACTTTATTCCATCCTTCTGTTCTTTTCAACCTACTCTTGTGGTCCTCCTAGAGACAGACAGGACCAGAAACACCTGGGGCCCATGAACATTTGTCACTAAAGGTTAATGCTCCTGAGTGTGTACATCCACATACATATAACTTCTTCATTTGGAGAATAGTTCACACAATAAGCATTTAATCTCCAGGAACTAAAATATGGTCCATGGGTATCAAGCACATGAGGAAACAAATGGTCCATGTCACCTAGGCAAACTGACCATCCAGAAATATTTCCAAGAACTCTGTAAAACATGCTGGCTGTGGCCAGAGCAGAAGTAGCACAGATGCCCACTGTCCTAGACCCACCAATAACCAAGAGAAAGCAGGAGAACTCAGCACAGTGAGCAAGGATAGCAACCAAGAAGCTGTGTAGGGCTACACGAAGGGAGTCTTTTCTAACAAACATTTGTCTGCATTTATTGTGTGCCAGACACTTTCCTAAGTAGAGTGTAAATATTGACTGACAGTGCCGACAACAATCAGAGATAGAAATTCTTACCATGCCTATATTACAGATGTCAAAGCTGAAGTACAGGAAGGTTAAGTCTAAGAGGAAGGGTAGAGCAGATGAAATAAGACCCCAGCAGTCTGCACCCAGAATCCACATTCTTTATATTGATGCATGATGCTTCTAAGGTATCACGGAATAGTCAGATCTTGCCCAGAAGGTGAAGTCGATGGAATCTTTCTGACAGTGACATACTTTTAGGTGCAACTCTTCTGAGGATCAGTGGAGAAGATCCCCTGCCCAGAGACAAAGCTTGAATGTCTGATACATAATTCCCTACAGTTCATGTTCTTTGGAGCTCCTACACTATGAACCCTCAGTATGCAAGATGAGGGTTGCTCTTTGAATTATTATCCAGAGTACCTAAGGCAGTATCAGTGTTAGAGAATGTCTGCTGAATGTTTGTTACAACAGAAGAAACATGAGAAATAAATGAAAAAGAGGAAGGGGGAAAGAGGAGGAAGGATAAAGGAAGGGAGGGAGGGAAGGAAGGAGCGAGGAACAGGAGGGAGGGAGGGAAGGAAGGAGGGAGGAATGGGAGGGAGGGAGGGAAGGAAGGAGGGAGGAACAGGAGGGAGGGAGGGGGAAGGGAGGGAGAAGAGGAGAAAGGAAGGAGAGAAGGAAGGAGAGAAAGGGAGGGAGAGAAAGGGAGAGAGGGAAGAAGGGAAGAAGGGAAGGAGGGAGGGAGGGAAGGAGGGAGGGAGGGAGTTACCAATTTCACCATCTAATCCCTAGTAGGTCAAGGGTTAGCTGTTAAAGATTTGAAGTGCTGCTCCTCCTGGAGATGTTTAGAGATGTTCTTGAAAGGTTACCTAGAGACCCTTTAACAAGAATAATAATTTCAGAAGTTGATGAGAGTTTTGCCCTCTCTGGCTCTCTCCTTTGAAATATGTTTCCCCTGGCTTCCCAAGATTGCATATTTATTGCAGAACAGTATCAACAATCACATGTACAAACATGCATTTGCATGCATACACATACAGATGAGAGAAAGTTGGAGGAGAGGGAAAGGGAGAGAGAGAGAAGAAGGAAGACTGCTTGCTCAACTAGTTAAGCCACTAGACTTCATCTGCTATTATTTATTGTTCTACAAACAACCTGAGAAATGACTCAAAAAGGGGACATCACTCTAACCTCTCTTTGTTGCTGGCCATAGTGATGCCCACAGCTCCCACCTCTTCTCTGGCTAGGAGAACTTTACCTATTATTAGCACTTAGGGACAAGTGAGATGTCACAGAACTTGAGAATATTACAGCACAATTTTACCTGCTACTTTATCTTGTCAGAGCATTTCTAATCTGGAGAACAAAGAGCTGGCTTTGGGGAGGTAATCAGTGTCCCTTTAAGGCCTGATTCTTCTTATTACACAATCACTATCTTTTTTATGTCTTCACAAGACTTTATACACTGCAGTGTGGCATTTTAGTTCAGAGGGCTAGAACTGGGCCTGAAGCAACTTAAATCAACTATGGTTTGGCTGGTTCCTAGCTGTGAGCCTTACACTTCTGTCTTCCTCTCTCTGAACCTTATTTCTCTCATATGTAGTATGGCAATAAGGAGCTACATTTTAGAACTTTTTGGAGAAAGCAATGAGATAATGAATTTAAAGCACTTTGTAAGACTCTAGCACCCAGTGAATACTCAAGAAACACTGGCAGTTGCCCCTTTTCTCCTATTTTGTGGCCCCAGCAAATTTCAGCAAACCATTTGTGATTTTACTCATTCCAGAATCAGGAAGGGCCCTCCCTTGTTAACCTTCATTTGGAAAGCAATTTAAAACTCTGACATTAAAAATTAAAATATAAACAGCCCAGTGCCTGATTTAACGGAAAATTAAAAATTAAATTAACAGTTAGTAAATGATGAGCTAATTTTGTTATTGTAACCACATTAGCTTCGTGCTTGAAGAAGTATGAAAAAGGGGAAATAGACCCCTTAAAATAAGCAAAATACAGGCAAGAAAATATTTAAGCTCATATATCATAGTCTTGACAAATTCACACTTTGAAGCCACTAACTCTGAAAGCCCATGGTCTGATATTTATGCAAAAATGTTTAGATGCCAAATTAATGAGAATTAATGATGTGGTAGAAAGGAAAAAAGAAGACCAAACTAACATGTGATTGCCAAATAGAAAACCCACAGCTGGGCAAAAGTCTGAATCATTTGACTCCAGGTTGAGTGGCAGCCAGTGGGGTACCAAAGGGTTTTCATATTTCTAATACTTGGCTCTCCCAGATGTGCTAATCACAGGCTTCAGGTCTGAAAGTCTTTGCTGGGATCTGTATATTCAATTCCATTGTGAGAGGAAGGTGATAAACAGGCCAAGTGAGATGGTAAAATACCTCGAAGATGCTTGGCAGAAGGTGGGGCACAGAAAAGCCACACTTCCAGAGACAGAGTTCACCTATGGCAATTGCTTTTCTGGTTGCCATGGCAAAATTCCTGACAGAAGCAATTTAAGGGAGCAGTTTTCTAGTTTGGCTTAGCATCTCAGAAGGTGCAGTTCATTGTGGTGGGGTGGTTGGAATGGTTCAGTCCCTGGCTGTGGGAGCTTGCAACATGGCTTGTTCACATCTTAGAGGGCCAGGAAACAGAGTTAGACCAGAGCCTCCTAAAACAGTGCCACCAGTCGGGGACAAGACGTTTAAACCTGAGCCTCTAGGGAGAATTCTGTCTTCAGATCATAATATTACCTTGTCTTTCTCTGTTTTCTGCATTTTTCCTCCTCTTTCCCCAGGGCCCTAACTGCTCTCAGTGTGAATCATTTTACTATCATTGAATTTTGATATATCTGTCCTTTCTGCTACTTTACAAGGTCCATGGGCTCAGGAGCTGCTTCTGTCTTGTTTACAGTTATGCATCAGCAAATAGCATTGTGATATGAGTTAAAAATTTGGTCAATCTCATTCATATGTTGTGAGTACAAGATGCTGTTTTTTCTACTTGCCATTTGAATATAAAGATTGTAAAGATGCTGAATCCAAAGAGATGTCCCAGACATGGTATGATTTCATACATGAAGTAGCCAGAGGCAAAGAGGTAGTATTGAGAGGGGAGACTTCTAAGAACTCATCAATCCACAGCTTGTAGATACCTGTCTGCTCTGATTACATGCCGGTCTGGCTTCAGTGAACAGAAACTGTCTTGGGAGCAAAGAACACTACTCAATTCCTACAGTGTGTGAAGTTTCGGACAAAAATACGATCTGATTCTGATCAGATGTGGCCTGAATGGGACAGCCTCTGCCCACAGGGTCTTCATCTGCTGGTCTGAGATTGCTCTTGTTCCAGCCGTTTCTTTGGAGAGGAGGACTTTTCTTTTACCAGCCCAGCATCCACAATCCCTACATGTTAGCAACAGCAGCTTAATTTCTTTCGAGAAAATTTCCTTTCTTTTAATATAGTTCTGCAGATACCAAAAGTCAAGGCAATTTACCTCCTTACCCATCCAAGGATGTATGACCCAAGTGTGGCTGATCAGCCCCTTTCTGCTGGGACTTCTATGGCTCTTCAGTGGTGTGGCACGGGAGGCAGCAGTGACTCACCACTCCTTTCAAAGTGGCACACTTTTCAAGAATGCTGAAGATTTCACACCATTGATACCAAAGCATTCCTTTCCTCTCTGTGCCAGGCTTTCTAGCCTTCTCATTGAGACTATGACCCAATATCCTTCTAATAAATTCATTTTCCCTGCCTAAGTAAGCCTGAGTCTGTTTCCATGGTCTGTTTCTGTAGTCTACCATCCAAGATCTCTAACAATATTTTTGAGTTGGAGAGTAAGAGGTGAAGTATCACTTGAGCTTCCAAACACTTTCTTAATGACAGGATCATTTATCACTTTATTAGTGACCCTCTTCTAATGAAGAGACCTAGATGGATTGAGAACAAAATAAGAAAAAGGAAAAGAGGGGAAAAATTAATGTGGAATTATGAGGATGAAAGTCCTGATGGGGCTAACAGCAGGAAGCCAGTTTCTTGCCTCTTTGGCTTGGTTTTGCCCTCGGGTGAATTAATAGGTCCTAATCAATTCATCTCAGGTAGCAAGGTAGGGAATCCCGCAAAGAGAAGGGTTTTCTTGATTCCCAGTTTCTCTGTCTCATTTTCTAGCTGCTTCAGGGACTCAGAGGCATTACCTAACATCACAGGCTGCATCTCAATGTCTCTGTAGGGAGACCATATACACCTGAAAAGCCCATGATTTTCCCATGGCTCTTAATTCAGGAATCAAGATGAAGACTTATGAAAGTTTTCCTCCATATTTAATTGATGGATTAGTTACTCTTGCATTGTACAACACCTAACAGAATCAACTGTTTCAGTGCATCACAGCAAGGAAGGGAAGGTACAGTACCTCAGTTTGTGGTGGTGGGAATGAGCAGTAGAGGTTGTTCACATCCTAGTAGACTAGGAAGCAGAAAGAGAAAGAGGAAGCAGGGGCAGGAGTAGCTTTTAAAGGACCACCCCTGGTGGACTATGTCTACCAGCTAGACCTGACTCTCACAGGTACCAGAATATTCCAAAATTGCACCACCAACTAGGGATCAAGTAGTTGAAACATAAGCCAGTGGTGGGGCACACTTCATATTCAAACCATAACACTTGGCAACACTCAGGTGCCACAGAGATAATACTAAATCAAGTGTTAATGGTGGTCTATAAAACAAAAAAGGAGCAAGGAGACAATTACATCAGAGATGCCATTTAGTGTTTTATTTATTAAGTAATTTATTTTTACTTGTATGAGTATTTTACCTGCATGTATATAAATGCACCTGTTGCATAGGACTGGCCTCTGACAGACCACGGACAGATGACATCTTTCCAAGGTTGGTTTGCCTAGGAAAACCAACCTTGCCTAGCTGAGCTTGTTGACTTTTAACAAGGAAAGGAGGGACAGGAAGAGTCATCCAGGGCTCCCAATCAACCAGTCAGCACTAGCTGCATGAAGGGGAGAGGCTAAGGGTATATAAACTGAGGAAGCCTTGGGAAGGGTCTCTCACCATTTTGTGTAGCTGTGGGGAAGTCATGATCCTTGCCTGAATGGAGACTTTCCAGTGTGGTCTTAGGAGGGAAGCACCCACATTTCTATAAGTAAACCCTCACCAGTTGCTCTATAAGTAAGCCTAATAAACTCACTGGTTTCCCAGACTGTAGTTTGGTCAAATTAGATCTTGGTTTGTCACACAGACCAAGGGAGGAGGGAACCAGATGTCACATGTGCCGCCCAGAAGGAATTTTAGCTACAGCACCCATGTCCTCAGGCCCTTGGGGAGGCCATAAGAGGGCACTGGATCCTCTGAACCTTGTATGTGTATTGGACCAAATGTGGGTCCTCTGCAAGAGCAGCCAGTGCTCTTAACTGTTGAACCATCTCCCCAACCCCTCATTTAGTGTTTCTTATGTAGCTGCACATGTGCCCCAGGTAACTGAACAATGTATGGACTGTGTGAGTCAAGGATGATGGATCCAACATATGGCCAGTGACTTATGACCTCTGTGATCTGGGATGGAAAGACAAATTCAACCAAGAAAATGTCTCTGAAATGCCAAGAATTATTGAAGTGGGAAGCAGAGAACATAGGGGTTGAGGATGAAAAGGCACATGAGATACAGGGGATAAAAACCAAGAAGAAGCCAAATTTCCACGAGTGAAAGAAACCTGAGGAACCTGGCTGACAGAGAGAAAGGGGATGAAGAAATACCTGGAACAAGAGAAAGGATGAGAAAGAATAAAGGAACAACTGGATCCTAAAACAGCCCTGGGCACTGACAAGATTTTATTGTAATTATAGTTCACAGATGCTCTAATAGTAAGCCTCTGCTGTGGAGGTAACTCAAAGGAGTCTGTGTCTTACACCTGCCAAAAGGAACAAAGGGCCTTCACTGCACAAAGACCAAGGTGAAGACTGCATGAACCACCTCTTGTTTTCTCTGGACTTAGCTTTCAGGCCAGAGGTGGCTATATCTAAAATAGTCTTGCCTGCCTGGAATATGTTACAGTTCTCAAAATGTGTACATTGGCTTATCCTTTGAGCTTAATAAAACCCCGTGAGATAATAATATTGGACACACATTCATTCAACAAACATTTGTTCAGCTCTTAATATATATGTTTCAACAGCACTCTCCTGGGAGTGAATAGAAGAAATATTAAAGAATTATGCCACTGTTCTCAAAGAAGATGTCAGCTTGTGATTGGAAATAGAGGTATTTTGCAAGTAAGAAAATAAATCAAGATACAGTATAGGTGTGTTCAAGTTCACTTTGCTAGCTAGCTAAGGTAATGAGATATGAGCTGGGGGTCTCATAGACCCATTTTCTAGACTTCTGCTGCAACAGAATCCTGTTTAGCCTCAGCCATGACCCCCATGAAGGATTGAAAATCAGACCACGATGCAATAAAGCTTATACTCAACACTGGAAGAAGCCCTAATCACCACATGAACACATGAAGACTAAACAACACACTCCTGAATGATGAATGGGTCAAAGGAGAAATTAAGAAAGAAATAAAAGTATTCCTGGAACTAAACAAAAAGGACAGTACAACACAATAAAACCTCTGGGACACACCAAAAGCTGTCCTTAGAGGGACGTTTATAGCTCTGAGTCCCTATATCAAAAAATCAGATAGAACACAAATAAATGACTTAACATTACAACTCAAGACACTTGAAAAGCAACTCCTGAATGAGTCAAAGGAGAAATTAAGAAAGAAATAAAAGTATTCCTGGAACTAAACAAAAAGGACAGTACAACACAATAAAACCTCTGGGACACACCAAAAGCTGTCCTTAGAGGGACGTTTATAGCTTATAGCTCTTACATCAAAAAATTAGAAAGATCACAAATAAATAACTTAACATTGCAACTCAAGACACTTGAAAAGCAACAGCAAATGAAACCCAAACCCAGCAGACAAGAAGAAATAACAAA
>NW_008360306.1:1062144-1096874 GCF_000622305.1 Nannospalax galili
TGGGGAAAGGGGAACACTCATCCACTGCTGGTGGGGGTGCAAACTTGTTCAACCCCTACGGAAATCAGAGTGGAGAACTCTTATAAAACTACAAATGAACCTACAATTTGACCCAGTTATACCACTCCTTGGCATATACCCAAAGAACTCGTCCTATTGCAGAGACACTTGTACATCCATGTTTGTTGCTGCTCTTTTCACAATAGCTAAGAGATGGAAGCAACCTAAGTGTCCCTCAACTGACGAGTGGATAATGAAAATGTGGTTCATTTATATGATGGAGTTTTACTCAGCAGTAAAGAAAGATGAAATCATGAAACTTGCAGGTAAATGGATGGAACTAGAAACTGTTATACCGAGTGAAGTAACACAGACTCAGAAAAAAAATCAACATACATTCTCCTTCATATGTGGATCCTAGAACCACACCCTGATAAGTGAGTAAGTATCCAGACTTAACTACAAGAACCAGGATGATGGAAAGGAACCAGGGAGGTAAAGAAAGAACCTGAAAGAAAAGAACAGTAGGAAACAGGCCTTAATAAGGGAGATATGGATAAAAATTGAGTTAGTTTAAGGGAGGGGGGAGGGAAGGGTGTACAAGGAACCTAGGGGTATATGGGAAAGAAGGAGCTCAAGAGAGGTAGGACCATAGGGGAAGGGTATTAGTAAGGGAGAAAGGGGGGAAATGGGGGCACCTTAAGTGGGAAAACCATGATGTAGGGGTGAGACAATGCTAAAGATATATAATGCCTAGCTAGTTTTAAAAATCAGAGGGAACCATATTACTCCAACAACCTACTGACAAATCATACATAGCAGATCAAGAAATATATGTCTATGTAAGGTTTATTTGAGAACAGTTGATCTTTGCCCAAGATTTATCTACATGACACATAGCAATTAAAAGTACCAGACTGGAGGAACTAACCTTCTTGGATGTTTAACAGACATACTTTGAGGCCTATAATAATTTGGTCAGAGGGACATAAAGGACAGTTTTTCCTCCTTGCCATCCTAGGTCGACTAGTTCCAGGGGACTATGAGCATCTCTCAAAATGTCCTGTAATTGTGGTGGGTCACCTGTCCTCTTTACAAGGAGGAGACCCTACCAGATGGACTTGAACCAGTGTCCAGGCTACAAAGAGGAAGGTCAACACAAAGGAATCATTTCCTCCATGCTTCCAAGCAATGCCAACCATGGTTGAGCGGGACCTTTGACTTATCTTCACATAGGCAGAACTGGTAAAAGAAAGGAGCCAGGGGCTCCTCCCAAGCGCATGTGACCCCTGAGGAACAGATCCTCAAACGACCTTAAGAGTGAAAATAAATTGGCTTATCTGGGCCAACTGTATGGCCTTAAACACCCAAAAGGAAAGTATAACCAAAGATTAAAGGGGTCAGTATAATTTTTTTTTGAAGCTAATCCACATGTGAAACTTTATTGAATCTGGTTTATGGTTATATGGGGCTTCAACAGCTCAAAATTTCCACAATTTACAATGTTCAAATCTCACTCCAAATAGAGTCCATATGTATAGCTAAAGGCTACATAACAAGCAGCAATGCCACATAGGAGATACCTTCTTTTAAGTTTTTGGCCAGGATGGCCAAAGGGACTCCCAGATAGTAACCCAGCATAGAACTGGGAAAATAAACAGCAGACGACAATCGTATCTAAAGGAATATTGACAACTGATTGCTGCTAAATGAGGAACAGCTGACCTTCCTAAATAACAAAGACCTCTAGATAGGCTGACTAGATTCACCAGAAGGGCAAGTAGTGGGGAATGGTTGGGGGTGCCAACAACACAGCAGACAGTAGCAGGGATATCAGAGTATAAGGGCTCTAGTGGGGGGAGGGAGGCTATGGAATCAACAAATTTTTTAAAATGTATTATTTTTTAGGAGGAAGCATGGAAATTTGTGTCATGCTAATTAGTAGAGGTGATAAAGATTACCGTTGAAATCTACCCGATGACTTTATAGGCATACATAGGTGCCAAGGATCCAAGTGCAACCGATTATGACTAGTAATAATCAGATAGATACAGATTAGAGATGCATGCAGCAGCATCTCAGTGTTAGCAGCAAAAACAATGAGTCTTTCTGTAAGGAACAATGTATTCTAAAATGAAATGGAGATCTTTTTTAAAGGTTAAAAACTCATTCAATTTTATGTCTTACAGGGCTTATACTGAGTTCAATATTGTATAACTGTATTAATTCAACTGTGAACCAAGAAACTCACAGCCACTTGTGAAAGAGATGTACTATTGCTCTGGATTGTGTTACTGAATATGTTAAAGCTGTAATGAAATGCTTCTTCTAATCATGTAGTTATTAAAAATTAAAAACAATCATTTAGAAAAGCAGAGAGTAAACAGTTATGGTTTTGTAGTCTCTAGTCTCTATCAGGACTAAGAAATTCCACTGCTACCATACCAAAAGCAATCTCATATATTATGTCAACAAACAAGTATGATGTTTTAATAAAATTTTATTCACAAAGCAGTGACTGGCTGAATTTGGACCAAAGATGGTCATAGTTGGCCAAAGACCTTACTAAACCCTTGTGTGTGTGGAAAATACCTTGCCCACAGCCATAACCCCTTAGAGTTCCAAGTTGTTTAAGGAAGTCAAATAACATTTAGATATTTTGTTAACCTTGTGATCCTTGACTGATTGGAACATGGGAGCAGATTGTTTGCCTTCCCCAATCTGACTGAGAAATGAATCACTTCACAGAGATAATATATTTTCTCCTGGAGTCTCTCAATATTCTGGCTGCCCATCACCATAACAACCCATAGTATATAATGAAAGAGTAGACACAATAACAAATAAGAGAACTCAGTCATTGACTTCTGTAGATATAAGTATTGACACTTCAAGCTATGCTTGAACAAACAGACCAGCCACTGGTATCTTGAACCATTCTGAATTTCATGGATTCTTACAATGTTGTGAATATATTTGTGTTTTCCTAAAGGCCAGTAGTCATCTATCAGGGATCTTAAATCATTTTGAGTGTCTACACATACCAAAAAGAAAACTAAGTTACTATCAGGAGAGATTTTTAAAAAGTAGAATCAGAGGAAATAGATGCACTACAAACAAATAGCAGAGGAAAGCTCCTAAAAGGCATTATGCAGACACGGAGGATTCTACTACATGCTGCTCAGTGAGGGGGACAAAGGGAGCTAGGGTTTGTTCCACGTTTTCCTGCTCCTGGGGGATGAATTCCAATTTTGTCTGAACAATAAGCACTTCTTGTAATGTTCTACTACCTATCATTGGGTCCCCTATGATTAGGGAGACAGAAAACAAGCCTTTGAGGACAATGGTAAGTCCTCTTTTCGTCCTCTGGGTCCCCACGTCATGGACTATCAGCACACAGCCTCCTCACTCACTGTACCTGCCTGTGGAAATGCCTGGTTCTGAGCTCTGGGAATGGTTGAAGGTCACATATACTGTTGACTTCTTTCCCTGCTGTACATCCTCCAGAAACATCCTCTGTCTGTGCCTCCATAACAGCATACAGAAGGCAGCAGGCTGGAAACCCCAGATCAGTTTCTGCTCTTCCTGAGGAATACAGTTGCTGCAGAGTGTTGTTTCGAATTCTCAAACTGACTCTGCACAACTATAAGGTCTACTTAGTTTCAGACAATTCCTTCCCTCTCTGCTCTCAGTTGCTTCCCGGGAAATGCTGAAACAGAGGAGGAAAGGACAAAGGATGGTACTTGTCTGCAGCTGTGGGTCATCAGGTGGCCATTTCAAACCTCCCAAGCGGTACTCATGAATGTTTTATTAAATACCCTCCTTGGAATGGTTCTTAATGAGGGGAAGCAGCCATTCTCCAAAGGCCACAAAGAGCATTTCAGCCTTCCTAGTTTGGGGACTTTCTCTTTTCCTTACCCATGTCTTAAAGGTACAAAATAACATCCACTATTATAATATTGGCAACTGACATTTATTCAGCACATACTGGGTATCATGGACACTGTTAAGCATTTTATAGCCATTATATCTTTAGAAAAACTCTTGAGATATAGGCCATTGAGTACTCATTATTGTGGTACAGTTAATACATAGAATATGGTGTGGTGATACAGTTGGTACATGCTTTTTAAACCCCAGCCCTTGGGAGTCAGAGGCAGGTAGATCTGTGAGTTCAAGGTCAGCCTGCTCTACATAGCAAGTTCCAGGTAAGTCAGGGCTACAGAATGAGACCCTGTCTCAAGAGGGAGGGGGAAAAGAGAGAGAGAGACAGAGACAGACAGAGACAGAGACAGAGACAGAGACAGACAGAGAGAATATGAACAAGAAGATTTTCTACCATTCTGTAAGATGGTAGACTCTTTTTTTCCTTTGCTGAAAATAATTTCATGAGGTCCCATTTATCAATTATTGACCTTATTTCCTGAGTAACTGGAGTCCAACTGAGGAAGTCCTGGCATACGCCTGTACCAAAGTATTTTCTCTGATTTTTCCTCAGTAGTTTCAGAGTCTCATGTCTTACATTAAGGTCTTTGATTATAAAATCATATATGTGTACATTTATGATTTTATCCAATTTATGACATAAACATAGAAGTAAAACTATCTAAGGGAACAACAGAAACTAATAGAAGGTGAAGGGGTGAAATGAGGGAGGAATGAGGGGAATGTGCTCAGCATACCACATATACATGTATAAAGGCTTAAAAAATAAACGAGGAAGCAGAATATGGCACCCATCATGCTGAAGTCCTCTAACTATCCCAGAGTCTATTTCTCTGACTTCAGATCCAGGTTTTTTACTTAATGTGGAACTTGGGACAAGTATATTAATCTTTCTAATTATATTGATCATCTGTTGCTGTGTAATAAATAACCCCAGAACTTTGTAACTCTAAACAACACACATTTATGATCCCATGACATCTTTGGGCAAGGAATTTAACCTGACATGGCTGGGGACTCTCACTCAAACTGCATTAATTAATTTTCTGTTGCTGTGATAAAACACCATGACCAAGGCAACTTACTGAAGGAAGTTTTATTGGACTTACAGTTCCAGAGGGGTAAGGGTCCATTGTGGCGGGGAAGCATTGCAGGAGGCAGCTGAGCAGAGAGGTGAACGCTCACATCTCCAAGCACGTGCAGGAAGCCGGAGACAAACGGGAAGTGGGATAAGGCCATATACTGTTTTTTGTTTTTTTTTTAATCTTTAGACAGGGTCTCCCTGTACCCCAGCTGGCCTGGACTCACCATGTGGACCAGGCTGGCCTTGATCTCACAGAGATCTGCCTGCCTCTGCTTCCAGAGTGTTGGGATTAAAGGTGTGTGCCACCACACCTGGCCACATATACTTAAAAAAATTTTTTTTTAATTTTATTGAATCACCAATTTAGTATAATGCATTTTTATTGTGTTTTTATTTTTTTATTTTTACTTCCCCCATCTAAGGCCAAAGACTCTTAAAGTCCACCCCAGTGACATGCTTCCTCTGGCACGGCCACACTTCCCCAAACAGCACCAACAATGGAACCAAGTGCTCAAATACTTGGAGCCTATGGGGGACATTCCCATTCAAACCACCACACAGGCCTACATCATCCTGGTGTGAGCAATGGCTTCTACCATTCACAGGATCTTCTTCTAAGCTCATTCAGGCCTGGCAGCAATCAGTTTCTCAAAGGTTCTTGAAGTGAAAGCCTCAGTTCTTACATGGCTGTTGATAGGAAGCCACCCTGCGGACCTTGTCACATGACTTTTCAATATGGCAGCCTGCTTCTTCCAAGCCTACAAGCTGAGAAGACGATTCAGAGTCCACCAGTAAAATGAAACTCACAGTGACACCCTGTCACTTTGCTGTATTCTATGGACAAGAAGCAAGTCACCAGTCCATCCCATAATCAAGGCGAAGATGTACCAAAAGGGTGTGGATTCCAGGAGGTAGCAACCATTGAAGATTCTCTCAGAAGTCTTTATTTTTTTCCTGATGGGACTTGGCATTCTTATTTGTGAAACAGAGACCTCACAAAGCTGTTATGGCTATCACGCCTTCAAATTTTTAGTGAGAAATTAAACCTCATAATAAAACAGAGAAGCGGCATCACAGAGCCAAAAGAGCTTGTGCTTTGCCATCAGTAATGCACACCTGTGCCTCTGAGAGTCTAGCAGTGTGATTCCAGAAACCTCTCATAGCCCATTTCTTCTTCTATAAAATTGGGGTGTACTCCTCCTCCTTTGAAGAGTTTTTATGAGAATCAAATATGATTCAATGTATCCAGCATGTGATCGCTAACAACTCAGACTGAGGGAGCTGAGCTGTTTATCTTTTGATATCCTGCAATGTTTGGGGTGTTTTAGCTCAAATGATCCCTCCCCACTCACTTCCTCTACATGCTAGTGGTGTAGGGCCCTTCTGGTGCTGACTTGTTAACTTCTTGAGTGATGGAAGAGAGCCAGGTTCTTTAAAGATGCATCAGATAGAACTTTGGAAGCCTCTCCCATGGTGGTCATGACAGCCACACAAGGGAAGACAATTTGTCAGTAGAAGCCAAGCTATCATCCCCAGGTGAGTTCTCATGGTACAAAAGGGATGTGAGCAAACCAGAGACCTCCAGAGAAGCTGATTTAGATGCTGGGCAAAACCCTGGAACAAACCTGTGATTCCCTGCAGCATCTATTCATCCATGCTTCCCTAGTATCTACTGTGATACAGACATTGTATATAGGATTATACAGCCACTGAACCATCTGGCCACCATTTGCCCAGCCTTCCAAGTTGTCACAGACTATGGAATTCTTCAATGGCTTACCACACTGGTCAACTTTGATTCTCCCAGTGCAGGTGGGTTTTCTCACAGCTCTGTTCTCCAGAGTAGGCTTTCTTATTTTTTAAACTTATTTTCCAAATATTTTTGATTAATGCATAACATCCACAGGTATTTGGAAGAAGCAATGTGATACTTTGATTCATGGTTGTGTTGGGTAATGATCAATTCAGGGCAATTATCATATCTATCATGTAAGGTTATTTATCATATTCTTTATGGTGATTGCATTAAAAATAGAATAGAAGTTACATAGAGTGAGGAGAGAAAGAGGGAGGGGCAAGTTGTTCAATGGAGACAACAATCAAAGTTCCATAGGAAGAATGAGCTCTGGTGTCGTATGGTATAGTAGCATAATGATAGTTAACAATAATGTAGCCTGGATCTGTAAATGAGACATTAGTGCTTAGAGGTCAAAGCCAAACATCTTGATGTCAATCACAGCTGTGCCACCTCCTAGCTGTGTGGTTTTGGCCCAGGCATGTCACATCTCTAGTTCTTCCTCCAAGTGTAAAATATAGCAGGCATGGTAACATGCGCCTTTAATCCCAGCCCTCAGGAAGCAGAGGCAGGTGGATCTCTGTGAAATTGAGGCCACCCTGGTTCACATCGTGACTTCCAGGCGGGCTGTGACTAGGGAGACCCTGTCAAAAAAAAATCAACAAAACAACAACAAAATACACAACAGCACAAACAACTATAAACAAGAGGCAGAACACAATGGGTAGTCACCATGAGCCCAGTCCCGAATGAGCACTTTACCAGTATTTGGTATGAATGGAGCTTACTTCATATGCTGTTACGCAAATGACAAGTATTCAACACAGAGACAGGAACAGAGTAAATGCTCAGTAAATATTATTTGTTATTGCTCTCCCTTGCTGCAAGCTGGGGGCTTGCTTAACTCTTACTATTTGGTCTAGTACCAGCCTGGTATTCATGACAACTTCATAAATACTGTACCTCTCACCCATAGACAAGTGATCATTCTAGTATGGAAAGCCCACAGTTCAGCTGTGAACCTGGGTTAAAGATGTTCTACATTTGTGAAGACACAGACATCCGCATTTTTAACAATCGATGTTATAATAATACTAAATAACTTTGCAAAGTTTCTTCTTGTTTAAAATCAGTTGTAATTCTCCTCCAGCCCTGTTTGTCGCCCTTAGGGATTCCCATCTTTAAACATATGCAGAAACCATGATCTTCCTCAAGAGGAACTTTTTGCCATTGCACTGTTTGGATAACGTGGCTGAACAGTGTTTCCCTCAGTGTATAAAAATGCCTGGTGATAGCCTATGACAAGGAGATAACTGAAGGCATCAACCCCTCTCCACCTTAGAGCCCCATCACATGCTACACCATCCTACCCTGACGATGAGGCACTACACTCTTGAAATTGCTCCTAACCCTTCTCATCTCCTATCGCGCATTACCACCTCAGCTACATTGTGGTATTAATTTGATTTATGGCCCAGCCACCCCACCTGAGGCCCAGGGAAGATGGCTCCCCTCCAATCGCTTCCATCAGCAGTGTAAGTGGAAGGCAATAAAAACTCGTGCAAGGCTCAGACTTTCCATTTCAATTGGAAATTGAAACTGTGCAATATGATTAAAGTTTAATCTGCATCATCAATAAACATGTGTGCTAAAGCAATGTGGGCTGCTTTACCTTCTGTTTGCAGGCATGGATTTGTGTGTCTGCACTCTTATCTAAATGATGTGTTTACTAGGGTTAGGGTTAGGCACACCCATGGAAGCAGACACGCATGGGTTTGTGGAGCGTTGATCTAGTTACACAAAAATGATGAAAAACATCCTATGCATCGTTGGGGAGAGGAAACTTGCCCATGTTCCAATGAGACTGGGTTGAGTAAATAGCTTAATGTACTCTATTATATATATATATGATATTATATATACTATAATATATAATATATAATTATACATATAATTATATATAATAAGGCTTATAGAGCCTAATTTGTATCTTCAAATGTCCTTCAGTGTGGGTCCAACCACTGGCACCTGAGTCTCTTTGAAGCATGAGATTCTTAGTACAATGGTTTTTGAAGGCACCCTCATGTCCATGCATCCATCCATCAAATTTTTATTGAGTACCTACTGTGTGTCAGACTAATTGCTGAGTTCTGAGGTTCTAGTGATGAGAGAGGGAAAATAAGACATTATTTCTGCTCTCATGCAGCTAATGGTAATAGTTGAGATGATTGTCAGTCAAATAATTGGGCAATGGAAAAAAAAATGACCCCCCATGCAGTAGCCACAGTGAAGGAGGTTGTGTGAGGCTGTAAGTGCTGAGGACTGGGAGATGTGATGCATTTCCCTGAGGTAAGGAAGAGCTTCCTGGAGTTGGTGGTGATTGAGGTAAGGTCTAAAGAGTGAGCCTTGTAGAGTCAACAAGGCTGGGGATGAATCCAGAAGACCAAGTATAGGAGGTGGTATAGACACAGGAGTTTGCTAATTAACAAGAAGTTGCTCATTAACAAGAGGTTGAGGTTGTGGACTGTGAAGACAAATCACACAAGAATTTTTAAGATGTGGCAAGAGGTCTAGACGTTTCCCTAAATGCAATAAGAAGTTAACAGAGGAATTTAAACAAGGCAAATACACGATCTACCTTAAAGACAGCTGCACGGAGACTGGAGATTAACATAGGAGTCAGGAATGGCTGGTCAAATACCAGCAAAGGCTATGTAAGTCAAGGGGAGAAGAGAAAATCACTTGGACTAGTTGACAATGGAAAAGACCAACCTTCCATAGTCATTGTCGGTCCTTCAAGTTCACAGTCAGCCCTTCTCATCTCCATCCTCATGCCCCTTCCTCACTATGTCCTGATCGCCTCCCCCAGCTCTGTACGTATCAAACTCTCCAAGAAAAGCCATCCAATTTTAGTACTTTAAATTCTACTTTTCACCCCCAAAATATCTGCAGCTTCCCCATCCTTACTATGTCCACTGCTTCTCAGGGTAAGCGGGAGATCCCACTTGCTTTGTTCCTTCTTCCTGAAATAGCCTTTGCTCTTTTTTACTGAAATGCTTTGCCCAGCTTTCAAGCCCTAGAGATTCTTTGGCGAGTTTACATGTCATGCTTCCAGTTGCCTATAATTGCTCTTAGAAATGTTTAGAAGTCAAAAATAACCCATGAAAATAAGACAGGGACTTTTTTCTCTTATGTCCCCCAGGGCCCTACGTAGTGTCTTACATGGTATAAACAAGCACTCAATAAATGTGTATTGAAGAACTCTTTCCACTCTTTCTAATACCAACTACTTCCCCTTATGCTATTGATACCAGCTCTTCCTTCTTCAGCAAGACCCTATTCCATTCACTGAATCTTCTTACTCAAGCTCACTATCTTCATGTATTGTACTTCATAAGACATTCACATTTCCCTGTCCTGAAGCTGCCGCTCAGTCCTGGCTTCTTCCAAGAGTAGACACTTCCTAACTTTCTACTGCTCAGTCAAATTTCTAGAGAATAAAAGCTACACTCTATTTCTACCTTCTTTACTTCCTCTGTGTTCTAAATTCTATTCACCGAGTTCCACTAAAACAGCTCAGACAAGCCCTGGGAGCCTCCCAATACCAAATCCAACAGCCACATTTCAGCTTTTACTCGGTTTCAGACTCACTTGATGTTGATTATTGGAATAGTTACTTTTCTGCTGCTGTGATAAAATACTATAACCAAAAGTAACTTAAGGAAGAAAGAGTCTATTTTGGCTTAAGTTTTCAGAAGGAGAGTCCATAATGGCAGGGAAAGTATGGCAAGCAGGATGATCACAGGAGAAAGAATCTGGCTCATCACATTTGTTATCTACACACAGGAAGCAAGGAGACTATAAGCAACAAGTGGATGAAGCTATAAATCCTCAAGGCTACATTCAGTGACGCACTTCCTCCAGCAAGACTGCACCTCCTAAAGCTTCCATAACCTCCCCAGATAGTGCCACCAACTGGGCATCAGGTAGTCAAATACATGAGCCTAAGGGAAACATCTCTCATCCTAACCACCACAATCACCTTTTGCTCAGTACTTTCCTATCCTTTGATTTGGACACAATATTTCCTGGCTTTTTACTTACATCTGACTGTACTTTCTCATTTAAGACTCTTTCCCAGTATTCATGGTATTTAATGAGAGAATACACTAAGGATACAATATGCTACATGATTTTGAATATGTTTTGTTTGAAAGACTTCATCTGTTAGAGTTATTCACTAAAATATTCTTGCATAAAGTGCTATGCTATCTTGGAGCAGCTTTTAAATAATCCAGGTATAGTCAAAGTAGAAAAGGTAAGTATAATTGAAAAAAAAAAGGTAAAAGTTATGTGACTTATCACCATGATTTCTTCTTAGGAATACAGACCTTCTTTGAACTTCTAAAAAGACAATTGTCTTTCTACCACAATGATCAATATATTCCAGGTCATCCAAACAAGAGCCAGGGTGTATGGAGCTCTGCCTTATGCATAGAAGGAACCAGGGGGTCCATGCTACAACTGAGAAAACCTTGACATGTTGTCAAGAGTCTTGTCTTCTTGGACTAGGGATGTGGCTCCGTGGTAAAGTATTTATCTAGTATGTGCAAGTCCCTAGGCTTCCAAAAAATGTTAACAAGTCATAATGTTTTGGCTTGGCCCCACCAGGATCTAGTCAGGAGACTATAAATGGTATATTTAACTATGCTGAGGTGAGCCTCTCTGTATATGTGAACATGTTCTAGAATGTTCTGGGAAATTGGATTCCTCTAAGGAAATTATGACTACCAAAAGGTTGGATGTGCCTTATAATTGAGGAGGGCACTATGGTGCCATGGTTAAAGATACAGGCTTTTAAGACAGTGGGTATCAGTCCCAGCTTCATCACAGATGACCTTGAACAAACCCCTGGAAACCTCATGGTGTAAGCTTCCATAAGACCAAGAGAGGACAGCAGTTCTCTACTCTGCAAGATTATAGAGAGAATTAAAATATGTCAACAACTAGAATGTAGTAGTTGTCCCCAAATTCTTGTTGAGGAGCTCATAGGCAAATGAGAGGCAGAGGGCCACATGGGTCTTTCAGGAGAGGCTTGGATTGGTCCCTCTTTTCATTTCCCATGGAGCTCATTCAATCAGGATGATTTGCAGTTGATGGCAAACCCAGCCCTGAGACCGAAGATCCAAAGCTGGTGATAAAAACGTCAGCCAAGATTTGCTACATCTTTTTTTTCCACCCCCTGGTCTCCCATTAAAAATGATTTGTCATTAGGACAAAACATGGGCAAACAAACGTGATTAAATTTTTCCCATATTAAATACCTGTGTGGTGATAGCAGGGATGAGCAGAACCCTCTAGAAAGGCTTCGATTCATCCTCCCTGTGTGGGGAGGGGGCACAGGCTGCTAGCAGAGGCAGAAGCAGAGTGAGAATCTGGGCTTGCAGCTCCACCCTCAGACATATCCTGGCATTTTCCATTCATCTTGTTGATTCTAGTCAGCACAAATTAAAAGTGCCCGGGGCACCATGCTGGGCATCACCCTAACACTGTGGAGACAGCAGGAGGATGTGAGGGGACAGTGAATCTACCATCCTATTCTGCCTTCTAAGAGGGAAGAAAGCCCCTCATAACTTTCAGAAAGGTAATAGATCTGTCAAAAATCTCATGCATCCATTACACAGGTTATGGAACTTACTTCATAGCCTTTATATAACTCACAGAAACCTTTACTTTCTTAAGGTAGATCAATTGCAAAAATATCCACCACCCTTCAGCCATCCCTATATTTACAACTCTCACAATGTAACCTTGCAGCTCCCCTCACCAAGAAGCAAAGCCATCCTGTGGGCTGGTCTTAGGCTGATTTTCGCTTAAAGAATGCAGCAGAAGTAAATGCATGACCATCGCAAGGTGTAATCCTAAGAGGTTGAGTCTGGGCACACTTTCACTCTCTTACAAACAACCTTAGGACAGTCTATTCTACTATAGAGATACACAGCCCAGTTATCCCCATCCTACCCAATAGCTAGTTAACTTCAATACATATGAATGAAGCCATCCTAAACCAATAATCCTCTATCCATCTCAGTCCAACCACAGATTCATGAGAACACCCAGCTGAGATCAGGCCATCTTATCATGAACTTCCCAAGGACCTCTGGTTAAGTCAACACAGCACATAGTCCATAGGCAGTGAGTTACCATGGCTACATCTTCCTAACATGTGCTCTATGTCCTGTAATCAATTTCCCCAACTATACCACAAAATTGGTAGTTGTTTTTATTTTCAGGGTTATGAAATCTAATAAAGTCATTGGTTAATACTAAAAGCTCTCCCTGAAACCTTAGACTAAAGCAATTCTTTCTGGAAGAGACCAAAATGTGTTCAGTCACTCAAGGGCTAGTGGAGAAACGACTTCTTGCTTCAGTAAAGCAACCTGATCATGGCACACAGGAATTCTATTATCCCCCTCCCAGCACAACTTGCTGCATTTGATTTTCTTAAGGTGAATGTAATATGCTAGGCTGATAAGAAATTTTTACTGATGTTGGGGGAAAAAAAACAAAAGTAAATTCTCTAGTCATATTCAGGAAACTTTCCCTTCTCCCATTCAACAGCAAGAGAAAGGAATGATTAATCTGGATTGGTCATGTCAAGGACATGCCAAAGTTTATCTGGACTAAGGTTGGCAAGCAATCTCTTCCACTTCCTCTTCCTCCTCTTCCTGCTTCTCTTCCTCCCCCCAACTCTTTTCTTTCCTCCTTCTCATCTCCCTCTTTCTCACCATCCTCTTCCTCTTCTTTTTCTTCACCTTTCTTAAGAAAGGGCCATTTTCACCACCCCCTTAAAGGAGAGCAATAGTAAGGAGAAATCTGCCTCTATTATCCCAGGCCACACAGAGGACTATTCCATTTGGGCTCCAGAACTCCCAGGGATACTGGTGGTCTGAGTGCAGGATCCATGCAATCTTCAAGCAGAGTGCATGCTCTTAATGGTACCTTTTACTACCCTTTGAACACCCACTTGAACTCAAAGACCTTTTCAGGAAATGCCATGCCTAGGGGAGAGCGTAGCTGGCATCCCCTGAAGGACGAAGAAGGGACCATATAGAAAGTATTTGTAGCCAACAGGGAACCACAAGTAGGCTGAGTTGCTTTAAATGCTGATGCTAGGGATGAGATATGTGGAAATGGCATTAGTGATGTAGAAGACAAGAAATTGTAGATAAAATTACATTTGTTAGTAGTCCAGTGGAAATATTAGAAGGCAACTAGAGTGTCTGAGATGTCACTCTCTTGAGCATGAAAATATCTATCATAAACTGATCACAAAATAGGAATTTGAGCACATAAGAAATAATTGAAGGGTTTCCTAAACAGAAATCTTTCTCCAAAACAGAAATATTTCTCCTCAACTCTGTCTCCATTCTGCAGCTCTTAACACTATCAGAGTTTCTATTATAAAGTGAATTCTCCATTGTGCATTCCCCACACCCTTCACCAACCTGCTTGCCTGATGCCTCCCTTCTTTATTTTACCTTCCAGACATTACTCCCCATCATGACTACTGGGCTAACTCTTGCCTCCAGATGGTTTCAGCATATCACCTCTATCGGGCCATTTTATTCTCTTTTATCTTCTTAGCTAACCCTGCAGCTGAGGCGGCCTCATCTCCAAAAATTAGAGTCAGTAGTCTTCCAGAAGATGTGTCACTCCTGAACATAGCTTGCTCTGTAGACAGAGGTGGATGCATTGTTTCATTTTGTTGTTAAATAAAAAGTAGAAATACAGTTACAAACCATCACTTGGAGATCATAGCACCACAAGGATTGGGTCATTCCATGCCCAAGAGACAATTTCTGTGGGTTACATACAACAAGGGACAAAGTCCTTCCTTCTTTCCTCCCTCCATCCCTCCTTTTCTTCCTTTCTTCATTTTGAGAGGTCTTATTATGTAGGCCTGGCTGGCCTCGCATTAGCAATGTAACCCAGATTGGCTTTGAACTATTGACAATCATCTTGCCCTACTCTCCTAAGTGCCAGAGTCACAAGAAGGTGCCATCACACTCAGCTTCGTGTTTTAAATTCCCCTTGTTGTAGGTTATAAAAATACTTGCATGTTTACAAATTACTTCTATTATAGCATAGAGGAAGCCTACCCCTCCTCTATAAAATTGTGACTGGATGTCATTGCTGTCAATCACCCTGTGAAGCAGCAGATAGCTCAGCCCTCAAGGGGAGTAGTGAGCAACTGTGACCAAGAAGGTTGACATGAATGAATCACGTTCTGCTCCATTTTTCAAAGACTTAGGCTGGGAGAGAGAGAGATGGGTTCTTCCTTTCAGCTCATCCATGTAATTACCAAAGAGCAGAGCCTCAAGAGTGAAGGATCGCAAAGCCAATGGAGAGGGGTCTGATTACTCCTTAACGATACCTAAAGTGTTGAATAAAGAGGTTTATTGGGAGCGGAGGTAAAAAGGCTGTACTGATTGATTCCTCTCTGTTGGAGCTTTGAATTTTGGCTGCTTTATAAAAAGAAGCAATTGATGAATGCATACCTGGTAAGAAGGCATGCTTCCAGCCTGTTCTTCACAGAAGATTATTCCAAACATGTAATTTTTCTACTCTTACCAAGAGCAGATTTGGGGCTTTTGCTCCATGCCACAGAGAACTAATGCCCCAACTCAGAGTGCATTCTGGTTCCTTGCCCCATTACCATGAGTTTCTAGAATGTGTGGACTACGTCTCATTCACCTCAGTGAAGGCTGGTTCTCAGAGCTCATGAGAATGTTAACTTCTGACTTGGGCCCACACATGAGTGAACAGGACCACCAGTTTGGCTCCAACTCTGATTCCCCAGATCAACCAATTATCAAGTTTTGTCTTATCAACTCAAACTGTGATTTTTTTTCTGGAGAATAGACAATATCCTTGGCAGCCTTCCTGCCTCAGGTATCCAAGAATAGGAGGGAAGCCAAAGCTCAGCCCTGGCACTTAATGAGAATGTCACTTAGCCTCTTTTCTGCCTGGTTCCTTCAGTTGTAACACAGGAACAATGATAACACGTCTCCTATAAAGTGGTTTCAATGAATAATGCATGGCTCTTTTGGTCAGTCAGTTACAAGATGTATCTTCTGTGATGGCTATGATTTTGACATCAATGATGCTCTGCCTGTTCCATCCTTGGACCATGCTGATTGGCTGGGAAACTTTCTGAGCAGGATGGTACCCAATACAGGCTTAAATGTAATTAGCATAATTTTGGCAGGTTAAAAGTATGTTTCTGTTTGCTATTTTATGTTGCCTTTTCCCGTCTTTGAGTGTATGTATCAGTGGGCAATTTGGCATACACAAATGAAACAGAAAAGTTAGAGGAAATGCAATCCTTACAGCTCAGATATTAGTTCAGTTGCTCTGAGTCTTAACGGAGTGATTGATGGGCGTTTTATTGCAAATGTAAAACTCTGCATTCCTTTCTTCCTAGGTTGGCACCCCCATCTTTTGGTTTCACACAGCATGCTCTGGAACACTGAAGATAATAGAACTGTAATGTCCTTGATGACTTTGCATCAAAGCTGGCCAGTGCAGCATCAGCTCAGATGGAAGAAATAACTGGTCAATGACACTCACTCACCCACTGCCTAGGGAAGACAGCAGAAATGCTCAAATCTAGAGACAACATTTACTGATGTGATATCAGTTCCACTAATATTCATTGAGCTCCTGCAGGAGTGAGGATTCCGTGAACACAGTGCCTGTCACATGGGTGGGTGTGAAATCAGCTCTTGTTTAATTAACAGGTGGATGAAGGAAAGAAGAAAGTAATGGAAGTCTGCCTGTTGGGAATTCACTGAGGTTCCAGGATGCTTTCTCTCTTGGGTAGTAAAATTTCAAAAAGCAATCATATCTCCAAGAAATTAGTTAGAAGAGCTACATATACGGCAAGGCCCCCAAGACATTTGCTGCCACAAATTCAGCATGTGCACAGACCCAGATGAATGAATAATGGTTTGCCTATTAAAAATCTGAAAACTAAAAAAAAGTCAATTGCATCCCAAGCAGCACTTAACCATCAGCATGAGTTGGACTATTATGTTCACAGTTCTAGCAGATAATAATTAGTCTGCAATACTTAGTGTGTAACTCATAATATGAAAGGCCGCACAGTACAGGAGGGAGCAACATGTATGGGCAGTAACAGGAAAGATGCTTTTAAACCCAGGGAGCAGAGGTAAGTGTTACAGAAGAGGAAGCCTTTAAGGGAGGTGCTGAACATTACAGAATCTGGGCTGAGAAAAGAGTGAGAGGAAATAGTTAGCCTAACAGGACAGAGCAGTGGTTTCCCAAGTATACCCTAAGGAGCCCTTGGCACAGAACCCCTGGGAAGAAGTCAGCCCATCCCTAACCTCCACGATCAGATCCATGTATCCAGATTGTCAGACTCTCTGGGTCATTCTTATGTGCTATATTTTGGGAAAACATTTTCAAATGTTCTCAGACTTGCCATTTCATTTAATTCTCTCCACTCTCCAGGGAAGTTGGTATGACTGGCATATTAGAAACTTTTGTGTCGTCGTGACCTCAGACCTTGACAGAAACAACTTAAGGGAGGAAAGGTTTCTTTGGGGTTGTGGTTTCAGAAGGTTGTAGTCTATCATGGTAGGGAAAGCATGCAGAGTTCATGGTGGTAGGAGTTTATGGTTGTATCATGGGAGGCTGGGATGCAGAAAGTGATGGAATTAGCCGCCCGGGGAATAACCTTCAAAGGTCTGCCTCTAGTGACTCACTTCCGGGAGCTAGGCCCCACCTCCTAAAGTCTGCACAGCCTCCATAACAGCACCACCAGTTGAGGAACAATGGCAGACACATGAGCCTATGGGGGAATTTTTCAGATTTAAACCCTAACTGTCCCATTTTATGGTTAGGGAAATTGAGTTTCAGAGAAGTGAAGCAGTTTGCCCAAAGTCACCCAACCTCTGAATTCAAAGAGATATGATTTAAATTCAGACAAACATCAGACATCAAACTTTTACCCCCTTACTCACTCTGAATTCAAGGCTACAGTACAGAGTATATGAAGGGGAAGTTTTGGTAGTGACTTTGAAAGAGTATATTCTGATAACAACAGTGTTAGAGATCAATAAAGACAATGATGCTGTTTTATATCAGTAAAAAGAAAGAAAGAAAGAAAGTATACGCCACTCCAGCGGAGGCAGACTTTATCAGAAAGCTCTGATTAATGAGCAAAGCCCTAACACAGCTTCCCTAATGCCTGTTACATTGCAGGGAGATTTCCATCTCCACAATACAGTACAGCAACGTTCTTGGGTGATGGTGCTGCTTCCACCCTCATGTGATCCAGCTCAGCCTTGTTTTTAAACTAAAAGGTCAATGAATATGTTTGCCCAGGAGAGCGAGCAGGAGCTGAAGTTGAGGGAGCCATTGGGGCTAGGGCAATGGCTCAGTGAATAAAATGCTTGTGGCACATATATGAGAACCAGAATCTGAATCCCCAGACCCACATACATATGGGTTGGAGGTGGAGGCCCATCCAAAACTCCAGCATTCAGGAGGTGGAGACAGGGCATCCCCTAGCATAGCTGGCTAGACAAACTAGTCAAATTGGTGGTATTTGGGCTCAACTGAGAGACCCTCAGCATATAAGGTAATCTAGGAAGATGTCCTATGTCAGCCACTGGCCTCCACAAACAGTGCATATGTGCACACCTGCACACACAATTGTGCCCACACACATGCTAATGTTCATACACATGTACACATACACGCATGTTTAAAAAAGCAGCTATTAAATAGCCATGTGGATGGCTTAGAACGTCACCATATGTGGAGTCACAGTCTATACCCCAAGAAGCCAAATTCAACCACCCATTCTCAAGAAGTCAACTAAAACAGTCATATCAATAGTAAGAAAGAGGAAAAAAAAGATTTATTTAATATGGCCACCTTGGGAAGGACAAAGAGATTCAGTGATCCTCTAAATTCATCTTCAGGGTCCTTGAAAGAGAGTAAACAGGGCCAAGGATATGCACATCTAAGCCGTCCTAGTCAAGGTGTGGTCCAGCCCACCACTGACCTGTCACTCTCCAGGCTTCAGTCTCATGAAGTAAGGTAGTCTGACAAGTTGTTAAAACTGTGTGAAATCCCTGGGTGTGGTGGTACACGCCTTTAATCCCAGCACTTGGGAGGCAGAGGCAGGCAAGTCTTTGTGAGTTTGAGGCCAGCCCAGTCTACATAGTGAGTTCCAGGACAGCTGGGGCTAGGGAGACCCTGTCTCAAAAGCAAAAAAAAAACACAAAAAAAGAAAAAAAACTGTGTGAAATCTCTTTCTGGGAGACAAGTTCCCCTCTGCCTAGGGTCTTTCCTTCTCCCAGTATGAGATTCCTAGGGGAAATTCCCATTTTTTTGAAGTCTGTTGTTTTGACAGTCTGACAGTCAGATTGAGAGACACAAGTGCCTCTTTAAAATGTCTTCATTTCTGCCGGACTGGTTATAAAAATGGGATGCGAGCTCTATGCTTGAGCATTTCAGTTTTAGACAACTGGACTGGAAAGGGCAGAAAGCATACAACGCCAAGCATCTAAGGTCATGAGTCTGAATGAACAAAGGACACTGTTCTAAGTCTCCACATGCCTCCCAACCCAACATGGCCACCGAAAAGGTTTGTGGAGAGGAGATCCGGGTCAGGCGCACTTCCTTTCACCCTTTCATTCTCTGCTCAGATGACAACTTCCAGAGGGCTCCTTGGTCCCTACAGGAAGAGCCCGCTCAACCAGCCTCTTCATGTTTCTCCATGTCCCCCGTTCCTTACCGTTCGTCCTGACTCCTGACTCCTGCTGACACTCATGTTAAGATCTGCTTACTGATGCTGGTGTTTGTTACCCACCTCTTCACAGTGGGCTGTGGTGCCAGGCAGCTTCCTTGCTTCACATTTCTATATCCAGAGCTGTCTGTGATATTGTAGATGCTGTGGAAGAATTTTCTGAATGGAATAAAAATGTGTTAGCACAAAAGCATCTTCCATCCTAGAGAAACAGCTCCATTCTCGGCTCTGACTGCCTGCGTTTGGTGATGTCCCTTAAAAAATTAAACCTTTGTTCTTACTTGTCGATCAACACATAACAATTGTGCACATTTACTGGGTTTGGTGTGATATTCAACACATGCACAGTGTGTCCTGCTCACATCAGAGCAATGAACGTTTCATCTCATCTTTTTTATGTTTGGAGGCTTTACGCTTTTCTTTTTAAAGAAATTAGCCAGGTATAGCTCTACATACCTGTAACCTCAACACTTGGGAGACTGAAGCAAGAGGGTAAGTCTGAGGTCAACCTGACTGCATTGTGAGATCCTGTCTCTGACAAAAAGTAGACAGCTTTACACACACACACACACACACACACACACACCACGCTGTCAGGTACTCACGTATCCCCCCGCTCTGCTTGAATTGTCTCTTTCTAGATCACTTTAGACAATCTTTAACTCTCATTGAACGTTACTTCCTGGAGCTGCCTTTCCTAAAATCATAGACTCAGCTCTTGCATCCCAGGTTTCCCCAGTGTCCTGCATCTCCACCTTCTGTTAGATATGAACATTGTATTTGCTCAGCATTTGAGTTCCCCATGGATTCCATTTTGTAAACTCCACGAAAGCAGGGCTGGGTCTTTATCCTGACTGCTGAATTCCCAGCACTTAGCACAGTGCTGGAGAGTAGATGCTCAGTAAATATTGCAGTTGTGAATAAATGCATGCCTGCATAGCAGAGTCGGGGTTAGAGCCCATGAAAATTACCTTGAAACACAAGACACATCCTTACTCCTCAAAAGGGTGTTGGAGGAGGAAGGCGTTCAGGTCTCAGGGTTTGTGACAGAGTCTCCCTCATCCTCTCTTGTTCTCTAAGCCTAACCTCTCATTGAGCAGATCAAGTCCTTTGCTTATCACCAAAGGCCTTTGACCCCAGCTCAGGGGAGCTGAAACCATTACCAAGTCCACACCACACATGGCAAACACTTGGGGACCCGGCTCTTCTGCAAATGTGTTATCCAGCCCTCTAGGTAAGAAACAATAAGTCTGTTCAGGAAGTGGATAATGTGCGAACAACTCAGCATCTAGGATGCTAGTGAAATTTGAAGCAATCTAGAGAATTGTGCTGAAATTGCAAAGCCAAGAGGCCAAGGGGAAGAGGCCGCACCAGCTTTATATTCACGGAGAGCCCCAGCACTGGCCTTGAGGCCACAGGGGAGAAGAGAGGGGCTGAGCACAGAAGAAAAACACATGAAGACCTTTTATTGCCTTTGTTTAACTCTAATTACAAAAATCATAAACACATGCAAAACTCTCCCATAATTAACCACCAAGAGATAGCAACATTTAACATTTAGCTGTATGCCCTTTAGTACTAGAAAAGATGGGCTTCAGGCCGCCCTTATTCTTTCATAGTCAACTCTCTTCACCCAACAGTTCAGCCCAGTTACAGTGACTTCAGGGAGCCTATGGCATGAATCTAGAATGAGGACTTTCAGACAGTCCAGACAGACCCGCATTTTCCTTTTGCTGAGCCTTTCACTAATTTAGTGATTCTTAGCAAGATGCTTAAGCCTTAATTTCCAAAATCCAGAAACTGGGGACAAGAGTGGAATCCATTTCTCTCTGTCAGGAGGATTGAATTAGGGACTGGGGAGATGGTCTTGTTGGTAAAGTGCTTGCTGCGCAAACATGAAGATCTGGGTTTGATCCCCAGCACCCAGGTAAAAAGCCAACACATAAGGGCTTGGAGAGGCAGAGATAGGATCTTTGGGGCTTGCTGGCCAGCCAGTCTAGCCTCATTGGTGAGCCCCATCCCAGAGAGAGATCTTGGTTCATAAGGAAGGTGGATGGCTCCTGAGGATGGCACCTGACTTGACATCTCAGTTCCACATGCACACATGTGTATGCATGCACACACATATACATGCACACATACAGTCATGCTCACATACACACACAAACCTACACACACAGAGGATTAAAGTATGTTAGTTATGAACATGATATACAACAGATGTTCAAGTATCAATCACCATACTGGTATAACATCGGCAGTTATTTCTCCACTGCACCACTTTTGATGCCCAGAACTATTGTGGGGAATAGATTCGCGAAGCTCCCTATGCTTGGACATAAGTTATTGTCTTTTTCTTCTCTTCTTTTTTCTTTTGTTGGCTGGGGCTACAGGACAGGAAGCCTGGCCAAAGATCAGAAAAGAAAGAACAAAGAGAGTGCATGGCTGCCAGAATGTACTGGTACCAAAGGAGGGGGGCCCATGGCAGATGGGTTCCCAAGGAGGAAGAGAGAAAAGGGGAGGAGTGACAGCTGGAATAGTCAAAGGACAAACACGGGTTCTTCATCATAATCTTGATCAGATTGTTTTGTTGGATTTAAGACAAGAATGGAGGAACAGCCTCCAGCAGCTAGAATGGTATTTTAAAACATGACACAGACTCTCTTGCTCTTTCACAACAAAATCCATTTCCTCCCTCCGACCTGCAAATCCCTGACACTGACCTCTCTCTGTCTATATCTCTTCCTTGCTCACCTCAGTTTAACTTTATCTGCTTCCTTGCTAGATTTCAAACCTGGAATGCTCTTTCCTGCCACAGGACCTTTGTGCTTGCTGTTTTCTTTGCCCAGAATATGCTTTCTGAAGAACTTTGCACAATGTTCAGTTTATGAACCTAAAACAGTTCCTTTCAATACTACCACTACCCCTATTGCCCTATAACTTTCAAAAAATATTTATTTTTATTTTATGTATATGAGTGTTTTACCTGTGTGCATGTAGGTACACCTGTGTGATACGAGGCCTGTGGGGGCCAGAAAAGGATGTCAGATCCCCTGGAACTGGAGTTACAGATATTGTTGGTTGTCATATGGGTACTGGGAACGGAACTGGGTCCTCTGCAAGAGCAGCCAGTGCTCTTAACTACTAAGCCATGCCCCAGAACTTCTTGAGGGCTTGTTTTCTTTATAGACTTTGCTTCCTTCTATCAGAAATCACACATTTTCACTTAGAAATACTTTTATTTTGTATTATTTATTGATTTATTTTATTTATTTACTTAGTATTTATTTACTTAGTGTGTTTTATTTATTTACTTAGTGTGTGTACGTGTGTGCAGGTACACACATTCTATGGCACATGTGTGGAGGTCAGAGGACAACTCAAGGGATTTAGCTTTCTCCTGATATCTTTGTGAGATCCAGGGATCAAATTCAGATTATCAGGCTTGGACACAAGTACCTCTGCCCATAGAGCCATCTTGCCAGCCCTATATCTGAAATCGTACATACATTTATCTATTGTCAGTTTTGCCTACTGAAACAGAAGCCACAGCTCTGTCTACTTGTTCAGTGCTGTGCAACACGGGTGCCTGGAACAGTGCTTGGAACAGAATATATGCTTTGTATGTATGGGTAGAGTGAATGAATGACTGTGGAGTGAATGAATGAGTGTCTTAGGTGGATGAGGATATTGACACCAATAGCTGCTATGGAGTAAAATAAGTCCACACATTCCCAGTTCCTAGTCAGTTATCCTCTGAGTGTTTGTTCCCATTTGAATGTTGAAAGTCAATCTGTAATGTGGTTACATTAGGAAGGAGATACATGTGAGAAGTGACCAAACCTTGAGGGTTCTGCCCTTGTGAAGTGGAACTGGCATCTTTATAAAATAAGGCTGAGAGATTATTTATATCTTCTACCACATGAGGACACAGAAAGAGCAGCCCTCTGCAACCCAAAAGTGAGCTCTCGCCAGAAACTAATCATGGTAACAACCTGATCTTGAACTTCCTAGTCCTTATAATTGTACCAAATAAATTTCTGTTGTTTACAGGCTGTCTCATTTATAGACTGAGACAATGGCATTGCCATGCTGGTTAAGGGCAGAAGGAAACTAAAGCACTGTGTGATCTTGGGCAAGTCATTGGACCTCTCTGCCCAATTCACATCTGTAAAATGCTAATAATAATGGTATCTACTCTATGGGGTTATTGTAGGATTAAATGAGATAATACACATAAATTGATAGCAGAGTATCTGGTACTTAGGATATCCCTGTTAAAAGTTGTTTTTTTGGCCATCAATTAATTCATTATGCCATTCTCTCTTCATTAACCATTCTAGTTATTCATCCAAATGTTCATCTACCTTTGTCCCTTTTTCCATGAGTTTCTCCATCTTTCGGAGTTCATATTTCTATCTATTTAGTCTCTCCATCCATCATCTACATCACTTATGGTCCAAATGAACATTTATGAAGCTTATTTTAAAGGATCCTGAGGTAACAGAAAGAAGGATGAGTTTAAGCATTACCAGCTTTTAAACATCTTTCCATATCTTCCCTAATCATGTCTTCATCATACCCATCCCCCTCCCCAAACCCATCTCCTGTCTTCTAGGGACACAAGCCCAAAGCCTCTGCATCCATCTGTTCATCTCTCTGGTGCCCTGGGTCTCCTTCCCTCACTCAGCCTGTCCACGTGCTTTCTTTGCACATGTTGCTTAAGCCTGAGTCACTGCAGAGATCTGTTCACTTCACATTGGAATGGTATCAATCCTCCAGGTACCTAAAACATAGAATGTCACCCTACCTCAGTTCAGTAATTACTCCCGTAGCCTTATTCATTTTTAAGTTGATGATGGTCATGATACTGATGATGTCCATGGAACTGGCTCCTGATGCATTGAAGAACAATAGTCAAGTATGTTTACCGACAGGGAAAACCAACCACCCAGAACAGAGCTAGGTGCCAACAATCAGGGCAGCTATACCAACACCTACCTGCTGGATACCAGCTCCTCCTGCCCTGTCTGCTCACTGGGGAAACCCTCAATAGGTAGGAATATAAGTCCATTTAACAGATACACAAAAGGAAGGTCAGAGAGAAAAAAATTATATACAGAGTTGATCAACAGATCTAGGATTTGCTGAGTCTTGAGTTAGCTTGATCTTACTCATTTTGATTATTAATACTTTATTTATTATGAAAATAGATGCTTATTTAATAAATATATTAATTATGATTTCTCTTATTTTAAATTTTGAACAATTTCAAACCTTCAATAAAATTGAAAGAGTTGTTTATTGAACACACATATGCCTTTCAACTAGTCACCAAATTCTCTCTTGCCCTCCTTTGTTCGGAAGGCACACACATGCACACACATGTACATATTAACACACTCAAGTACACATGCACACACGAACACACAAGCACACGTGCACACAGACACACACTTTTCTATTCCATTGGCAAGTGTGCTGCAGCCACCCTCATGGTTCATTCCAGCTGCTGTCCCAGGTTTATCCTAGTGGCTTCTGCTTCACAAGGACTCCACTCAAGCTGTTCTTTCCAGGTTGCCATACTTCCCAGCCAGAGGGGATCTTGCCCCGCTTCTGCACATGCTCCAGGTACCTGCTGCTAACAGGACTCCCCACCTACAGTCCATTGAATAGACCCCACCCCCTGTCATGGGGAATGAGGAATCTGAGTCCCAGAAGATTCCAGCCTTGGACTCAGGGATCTATTAGGTTGGGATGACTCAATCGTATTCTCCCTCTGTGATGGTTAATCTCCATTATCAATTTACCTCTGAGTGTATCTGTGAAGGCATTCCAGAGAGAGTTAACTTAGAAAGGAAGACTCACCCTGAATGGGGGAAGCACCAACCTGTGGGCTGGAGTCTTAGGCTAAATAAAAAGGAAAGACTAGCCGAGCACCAGCATCCACCTCTCTGCTTCTCAACTGCTGATGCAGCGTGGCCAGCTGCCTTAGGCTCCAGCTGCCGTGATTTCTGTAGCATGATGGACTATACCCTCAAACTGTGAGCCAAAATAGCAGGTATTTTGTCAATAAATGTTCCTTCCTTAAGTTGCCTTTTCCAGGTATTTTGTCAGAGCAACAAGAAGAGATATACCGTCTTAGCAATTTGAAGAAAGAGAATAATCTGGAGGAAGTTACCAACACTAACACTTAGTGAAACAGGTAGACTCAGGGGACACTGTGAAGGCTGAAACCAGGAGGAAGTCAAACAAAGGGGAACACTTACACAGATTTAGAGCCAGCCATGGTGGCAGGCACCTGTAATTCCAGCATTTGAGACAGTGAGGCAGGAAGACAGCCCGTTTGGGGCCAACCTGGGTATAATGACACTCCTAGGTAATTTAGAAGTATTTGTAATCATAATAAGATTCATTTATCTTATTGCATGTGCTAATCACAGTGTGATCATGAATCTAGTTCACAGTGACAACTTTGTGCTGCATTCTCCCCTGTGGAACGGAGGCACACATGAACCTAGTAACTCACCTGGGACCACACAGCTAGCAGTGGAAGGAACCTGCATGCTTATCACTTTGTTTTGGGTTCCTGAAGCTGTCCCAGCCCTCACTGGGGCCTGCTTTTCTGCTTGCTCTGGGTTCCCATGAGACTTTTCTGCTTGGCACAGCAAAACGGCAATTATATTTGATTTGGTTGGAATTGGGTTTCTATTGACTCTTATTAAGGAAGACTAATGAAAGCACTTGAGCTTACCTGGGACTTAAACACGCTTGCCTTTGGGGACTGGATTTGTCAAAGGACAAGTCTCTCCCACCGTTGTGATTGACGACCCCCAAATTTGCAAAAATGGAATTACACATTTCCTGGGGAGCTGAGAGAGATGCATGGAGACTGATTAGAAATGACCCATCACCAAAAGTTTTCTGTGTACACACTGGCTCTGGTGGTTCCCTCAGTCAGATGCCACCTTTGCTTTATTATAAGTGTAGAAGAGAATTTATCAGGACTCTCACACTTGCACTAGTGACATTACACAATGTAACCCAATTTCTTAGAGAAGCTTCTAAGCCTTAGAGGCTTGAGTCTCCTTATCACTGGGCTCTCCAGTGAATGATGCTTGATGAGGGAGATTTTTTTCATACTCAGGTAACTAGTTTCTAGAAAATTAGATTTTTCCAAGTACAGATAACATAAATGACAGCAAACATAATTGGATCTCACTCTGACGATTTAGGGGGTCCTTCTGAATATAACTCCCCTTTATTCAAGACTGTAAAAAAATCTGGATAATAAAATTAAAGTCTTACATTTGCTTATAGGGCCTTCTGCGTGTTATGTGGTCATGGGACCAAGTCCAAACATAAATGTCACATTGAGTTTCTAAGGCTGTTTATCAGAGTCATCTGAGTCACACTGAACTGTGGGAGAAGGTACGCAGCCCCATTGTTCAGGATCCTTCTATTGACTCTGTAGTAGAACACCTCTGATGATCACCCCTTTCACTCAAGATGCTGAGGTGGTTACAGAAAACCTCTAAGTTTTCATATTTTGGAGAGAATAATTCTCACCAGTGAAATCTGAAGATTTGTGATTTGTGTATCAGTTATTACAAACTGTCTTATCCTTAGTAAATGTTACTAAAGGAATGCCTGGGAGTGTGGGGAGCCAAAATTCTATGCTGCTGGGTGACTCCCAAGTAGTCTGAACTTTTTTTTGCCTCTAGCAGATGGAAAATCAATTCTACCCCAAGACGTTCTGTATTTGTTATTTTTCTCACTGTTGTGACAAAAATACCTCAAAAAGCAACTTAAGGAAGGAAGTGTCTATGTGGGCTCTTAGTTCGAAGATATCAGCCATCATAGTGGGGAAGGCATGCCTACAAGAGCTCAAGGCAGCTGGTCACACTGCATCCACAGTCGGGAAGCAGAGAGACGAAGGCTGGCGCTAAGCAAGTTTCCTTCTTTATCCCTTTTTTGTTCGGTCTGGGACCCCAACTCATGGGATGGTTCCACCCACAGTCAGGACGGGTCATTCCTCCCCAGCTAAACCTCTGTGGAAAACCCCTCACAAACACACCCAGAGGTGTGCCCCCGAGGTGATTCCAAATCCAGTCATATTGACAAAGATTAAGCATCACACATCCCCTTTAGAGACCAGTTCAGTCCCTCTTGGTGGAGGAGAACACAAAGGGAAAACAAGAGGAGCCCAGAGGCCTGAGGAGGTACAGACAATCTGTGTTTTAACTCTTTTCAGCCCACTTCATTGTGGGGCATGACTCGATGTTGTGGAATGTTTTTGTGGACTCTTCATCTGTTCCTTTCTACCCGCTGTCTCACTTGTTCCTTCTTTGCTCAGCATTTATTAGGTACCTATTGTGACTCTGGAACTTTCTCCAAGAAATGAGTCAGCCCTAGACCTACCTTCATAAAATATTTCAAAGGAGTACAGCAGAATAAGATGGGCCTTCTTGGGGATCTTATCCAGTGTTGGATCTTGAGAAGGATTCACCTGGCAGTGAAGGTGAACAGCAGTGTAAGAAAAAGCTAGTGTCCGGTTTTCCCTGAAGGAACAACACAACCAAACTCTCTATCTTTCAAACATCTGAAGTTGGCTCTGAGCTCATTTGCTACCGTTACCCTGTTCTCTCATTCTGCCGCCATCATCCTGCTCCCCTACTGAGGACTTCCCTTCTCCCAAAGTAACATTGTTTCCTTGGCTGATATAACTCCACTTTCTTTACCATTCCAACTGACTCCTCTCTCAACAAGCTCCTTGAGACGCCTAAAGAAAGGCAAAAATCACCGTTCATCTCTATGTTCTTCACCCTGCGAGATAGACCAACGACAGAAAACTATTTCATGCCAGCAACATTATCAGACAAGTTTGTTTACCAAGGCTCCACATCACGAGTCTCTTCTCCCTATTTGCAAGTGTTTATAGAATGCTTCCTTTTCCATTATTTGAGTGTATGTTTTATACATTTGTTTGTATGCATGTGTGTGGGTGGACATGTGTGTATGCATGCATGTGTGTCCACATGCACGTGGAACCCTGAGGCTGATGCTGAGAATCATCCTCCATCACTCTTCCACTCCATTCACTGAGGCAGGGTCTCTCAATTAAACCCAGAGCTCACTGATATGGCTACTCTTGCTAGCCAGCTTGCTCTGGGGATTCCCTGTCTCTGTCTTCTGAGGCTGGATTTAGATGGGCTGCTATGCCCACCTAGCATTTAAATGGGTTTCTGGGTATTCTAGCTCAGGTCCTCATTGTTGTAAAGCAAATGCTTTAACTGTTGGGACATCTCCTTAGCCCATGTTTGTAGAATTTTAATGATGTGTGAACTAGTGAGACAGACCAGAGAGTCAAGGTTTTATGCAAGTTGTACTCCCCAGTAAGCAGAAGTCAGAACAGATTTGGGGATCAAAATAGGGTAGCTGGGGAGCTATAAATATGAAAGGCAAAGAGAGAAAACTGGATTGAGCAAAAGGAAACATCAGATCTGAATGCAGACAAAGTTTCTACCAGCCTAGCACAGGGCACTGCAACAAAGAATGCCTGTTATCCTGGACCCTACATTTGCCACATCCCTAGACTAACATAATTTCTTACTTTATTCTAAATATGCATTCTTATATTTACAGACAGGTCTACCTCTCACCACTCCATCAAAGAAGCTTCTTTTCACAGCAGATGGAAACTATTATGAAGTTCCACAACTGGTCAAACACAGAGATTATCTGTGAGGCACTTGGCCCTAAGTGACACATCTACAATGCAACCTCTACACCTAAGGCTCCTAGAACACCATGGAATAGGGGGTGGAAATTATATTAAGGCATCTCTCAACTCTCACCAGAGATGCTTCTTCATGCAGCAGATGGTGATTCACAGAGAGCCACAACTGGCCAAAGTGCAGTGAATGAAGGACTGCAGAAGACGTATCCCTGTAATAGGACACCTGTATCAAACCTCTGCCACCCACAGCTCAGGGACCATTGCAGAAGTGTGAATGGAAAAAGCATAAGAGTCAGAGGTGGTAATGACCACAAGGAAACAGAGTTCTTCAGACAGCTTCAAAGTTACACATATGAACTCACATGAGTGGTGACAGCATGCACAAGACCCATGTGATCTTAAGCTAGACAAAATCCCAGTATAGGAGTAGGGAAGAAGCCCCAACCTTCACTGAGGAACTACTGGCAACCAAAAGCTCCTGGGAGAGGGAGAGAGTTGGTTTTCTATAAGGATGTGATGCTAGATAGGTTAACCAGGCTCAAGGGGACAGACCCACACAGAAGAGGATTTGGAGACACAAATTTGACTCTAATATATAATAGAGTACATGAAATCAAGTGGAGAACCTTAAGAAGGGTGCAGAAAAGGGAACAGGTCTAAATATAATCAAAATACATTGTATGAAATTTCCAAACTTTAATTTTTTTAATTAATAAAAAGAGAATTTGAAGTTTTAAAACTGGGTAGAAATGGTCAGACCCTGGATGACCTACAACCTTTCTGAGTCTTCAGTCAAGGGCTGTTCTGAGTCCAGCATGCCCTCATTTTCCAACTCCTCACCCAATCACTGGCCAAGTATTCTCCTGAGAAAAGTGAAACCTCTTAAAAACTGAGGTGGGGGCTGGAGAGATGGCTAAAAATGCACACTGTTCTTGCAGAGGACCAAAGATTGGTCCCCAGTGTCCGTATCAGGTAGCTCCTAACTGCCTGTAACTCCATCTCTAAGAGATCCAGTGTCCTCTTCTGGCCTCTTAGCCACCTGCACACACATGTATCAGACACACACTGTACATACATTTTTTTTTAAATAAAATAAATCTTTAAACAACAACAAAAAAAAACCAGAGGCAGACTGATAGAGTTAGCAATTGGCCACTGTCAGCTAACCTCACACGCATAAATGAGGCGCAGTGAGTCTTCTCTAAAAGAAATATTTAAGTGATCAATCTCCCTATCTGCCACAGCGGTAGACAAAAGGAAACACTCTTCCCTGGGGAGGTGTCCCAGCAGACACTAGCTCTTCATTACACAACCAGTATTTCTATAATGATTGTAATTAAAAAGAAAGCTTTGGAGGTGGCCATGGTAATGTGCACCTATATTTCCAGAACTCAGGGGGCCAAGGCTAAAGTTTGACATCTAACCTGGGTTACACATAAAGACCCTGTCTCTAGGGGCTGGTGAGATGGCTCAGTGAATCAAGGTGTTTGCCACCGGGGCTGGAGAGATGGCTCAGTGGCTAAGAATACTGGCTGTTCTTGCAGAAGACCCAGGTTCGAATCCCAGCACCCACATGACAGCTAACACCTGTCTGTAACTCCAGTTTCCGGGGATCCTACAGCCTCTTCTGTCCTCCACAGGCATTGCATGACACGGGTGCACTTACCTACATGCAGGCAATACACGCATACACATAAAATAAAAACAAGTAATTAAAACAAGGATGTTTGCCACCAAGTCTGATGACCTGAGTTCTATTCCTGGGACCCACATAATGGAAGAAAATGCTCCCATAACCTCCACACATGTGCTGTGATACATACTCTCTCACACACAAGTAAAGAAATGTGAGGCTCTGTGTCTAAATAAATAAACAATAAAGAATTGAAAGCTATAATATTGCTGAAAGAAATTAAAGAAGATCTAAATGGAAATACATCCCATGTTCAAGGAATACAATTAATATTGTTAAGATGACTGTACCCCCTATCAGGATTGCAGCAGCCTTTGTTGCAGAAATGGACAAAATAACCCTAAAATTCACATAGAATTTCAAGAGCGCACAGACGGCCATTCAAACTTGGAAAAGAACAAGGTTGGACAACTTTCCTTTTCCTATTTTAAGATGTAATACAAACTTTGTAGCAATCAAAAGAGTTTCGTGGTGATAAAGGTAAACACATAGATTATGAACTAGACTAGAGACGGAAATAAATCTACGTATCTGCAGTCAAATGATTTTAGCAAGGGAACTGAAATCATTTGATAGAGGAAGGACTAATCTTTTCAACAGGTGATTCTAGAGAACTGGGCTACATGCAAGAGAACACATTGGAATCTGAGACACACAAAGAAATGAACTTGAAAATGAGCAAAGGTCCAAGCAAAAGTGTTAGGCTATAAAGTTATTAGAAGGAAACACAGGTATAAGTTTCCATGACTTTCACCAGGCAACACTTTCTTAAATATAGAAACAACAACACAGTGAAAGAAAAAAAATGAGCTGGACTTCATCAAAACTACAGCTTGTATGCATAAACAACATTATTAAGAGGGTAAAAAGACAACCCATATAATTGCAGAAAGTATTTTCCAATTGTATATCTAAGAAGGGTCTCACATCTAGAATACATGAAGAATGCTTATAACTCAACAACAAACATATCATCCAGTTTTAGAATGAGGCAATTGATTTAGACATTTTCCCAAAGATAACACACATGGAAAGGCCATCAGCATTATTCATACGGAAATGCAAATCAAAACCACATAAGAAATGACTTCAAACCCACCAAGATGCCTAGAACCAAGAAATAAACAACCTGGCATTCTAGTTTCCTTTATGTTGCTGTGATAAAACACTCTGACCAAAAGCAACTTGGAGAGGAAAGGGGTTATTTGGCTTACACTTCCATCACTGAGGGAAGTCAGGGCAGCAACTCAGGAGAGGAACTGGAGACAGGAATCATGGAGAACAAGGCTTGCTGGCTCGCTCCCAGGCTTGTGCTTTGCTAACTTTGGTATACAGCCCAGGACTACCTGCGGGGAATAGTGCTGTCTGCCGTGAGCTGGGCTCTCCTGCATTGATTAATAATCAGTATAACCCCCCCCAACACACACACACACACACACACAACACACACACAAGACATGCCCACAGGCCAATCTGATCTACACATTTCCTCAACTGAGGCTTTCCTCTCAGATGATTCTAGGCTGTGTCAAGTTGGCGATTTAAGGTACAACAATCGGAAATCATCAAATGTTGAGGAAGACATCAAAAACCTGAAAATACAGATGGAAAGAATGTGAAATGGCACAGCCACTATGGACAAGTTCAAGAAGATAAGGAAGAATTTCCATGTGACACAGCAATTCCATTTATAGGTATATTTCAAAGAGAAGCGAAAATATATGTTCAAATACTTGGTACACAAATATTCGAAGCAATATTATCTAATAACTAAAAAGCAGCAAATACCCAAATTCATATCAATGGATGAATGGATAACTCAAAATATGCTATTTCTTGCAAATGAATGTCATGCAGCCATCACAAGGTGCCGGGGGTTCAAACCAGCGACCCCCGGCACAGTGATGATTGGGGATGAGTAAGCATGCCGTTCACCAGCCCATGCCACCCCCAGTACCGGGGACACTCAGATGCAACGGGGAGTCTAGTCAAGCAGGGACTCATTTATTGCAGGTATTACAGAGCTTATAAAGGCACCTGGAACTCCCCCCTCCCCCCCTGAGGGTGTATCTTAAGGATGGTCATGCACTGATCATGTACTCCTCAGCAGTGGGGAAGTATTCTTCAGACTTTCAAAGCAAGCCAGGCCATGCCCCCAGTAACTTCCTTTCAGACCTATGCAAGGTGGGGCCTTTAGGTGCCCACAACAAGGAATGAGGTATTGCTACATGGTGCAACATGAATGAGTCTTAAAACCACCTTGATAAATGACAAGGCCAAATATGCTGAGAGGACTCTGTCAGCATATAACAGACACCACACACCCGTGTTTATCACAGTATTCACAACAGCCAGGCCATGGAACCAGTCTAGATACCCACCAAAAGATGAACAGATGAAGTAAATGTGATGGTGTTTTATTCAACCTAATAGAATGGATTTATGCCACTTGCAGGAAAATTGACTGGAGATCACTGTGTTAAGTGAAATTAACCAAACTCAGAAAGAGAAAAGTGGGAATGACTTTCTAGAAATGACATCTAAAGCCCTTACAAAATGATTTTTTTTGATAACCTTATGACCCAAGTTAATCATATGTTTTGAGAACATTTGGAAGTATGTACTCCTTCTAGTAAACCTATCAATCCTTCAATGATTTGGAATCCCGATGTAACTAACACAAGTGAAACTGAATGTATAGCTTTAATCTTAGACCACATTCCCTGTTTGTGACCAATTATGCCCCTGACTCAGAACAATGTTTGTGCCCATGAATCCTTGCGATTAGGCAGAAGACCACTAGGCCACACTGAAAGCAAGGATAGCATTGAAACAATGTACCCCACACTAGTGTCAAAAACAGCATGTGGACATAGGTTGATGATGTCTGTTTGTGTTTTTGTATGCTCTTCGGAGTCAATGGCCAGAAAATTAACCCCTTCCCTTGTAAACTCTGGTTAAAGATTCTTGGAGACAAAGTTCATCATTCCTTTCCCATACCCTGACTGGTGTGCTGTTCAATAAGTATAAGAGGCCAGGGGGCCAGGGCACTTCTGAGAGAAAGCAGAGCTCCTTAGAACAGATTGAGCTGCCTCTTGGTTAAGCAACCCAAAGAGGAAGAGTTTATGCAGCATGGCCACCGTGTTTTCTTCTTTAATCATTTCTTGATTCCCTCTCTACCTTTAAATGACCACCACAATGGGATAGAACTTCTGAACGCGAATGTTTATTAATACTTAATCCCACTGACAGTACTTTTTCCTTAACACATAACGAGTCTGCTCAGTGTAGCAAGCTAGAAGTGCTCTAGTAGGCTCTGAGGATAAGATCTCCCAGGACTGGAAACTCGAGGAGGTAGCCCCTTACTTAACCCCATCTGTCTGCCGTCTTGGTAGGCTCTCCGGGTCATGCCAGGGCCCAGTTGTTTTAGGAAGGAGATGATGTTTTTCACATACCTTCTTGCAACTTCAGCCACAGACTCCCCTAGTTGCCACTGAGAGAGGTAATAAATCGGGTGGGACTTAGCAAGCATCCTGCCCACAGTGAGGATAGTATGGTTCAGTGGGTAGAACTGGATCACTCAATGAGGCAACTGCTGTTGATCATAGCAGCTCAGTGAAGAACAGCACC
>NW_008360306.1:1113463-1124809 GCF_000622305.1 Nannospalax galili
CAACACACACACACACACACACACACACACACACACAAGACATGCCCACAGGCCAATCTGATCTACACATTTCCTCAACTGAGGCTTTCCTCTCAGATGATTCTAGGCTGTGTCAAGTTGGCGATTTAAGGTACAACAATCGGAAATCATCAAATGTTGAGGAAGACATCAAAAACCTGAAAATACAGATGGAAAGAATGTGAAATGGCACAGCCACTATGGACAAGTTCAAGAAGATAAGGAAGAATTTCCATGTGACACAGCAATTCCATTTATAGGTATATTTCAAAGAGAAGCGAAAATATATGTTCAAATACTTGGTACACAAATATTCGAAGCAATATTATCTAATAACTAAAAAGCAGCAAATACCCAAATTCATATCAATGGATGAATGGATAACTCAAAATATGCTATTTCTTGCAAATGAATGTCATGCAGCCATCACAAGGTGCCGGGGGTTCAAACCAGCGACCCCCGGCACAGTGATGATTGGGGATGAGTAAGCATGCCGTTCACCAGCCCATGCCACCCCCAGTACCGGGGACACTCAGATGCAACGGGGAGTCTAGTCAAGCAGGGACTCATTTATTGCAGGTATTACAGAGCTTATAAAGGCACCTGGAACTCCCCCCTCCCCCCCTGAGGGTGTATCTTAAGGATGGTCATGCACTGATCATGTACTCCTCAGCAGTGTGTAAGTATTCTTCAGACTTTCAAAGCAAGCCAGGCCGCTCCCCCAGTAACTTCCTTTCGGACCTATGCAAGGTGGGGCCTTTAGGTGCCCACAACAAGGAATGAGGTATTGCTACATGGTGCAACATGAATGAGTCTTAAAACCACCTTGATAAATGACAAGGCCAAATATGCTGAGAGGACTCTGTCAGCATATAACAGACACCACACACCCGTGTTTATCACAGTATTCACAACAGCCAGGCCATGGAACCAGTCTAGATACCCACCAAAAGATGAACAGATGAAGTAAATGTGATGGTGTTTTATTCAACCTAATAGAATGGATTTATGCCACTTGCAGGAAAATTGACTGGAGATCACTGTGTTAAGTGAAATTAACCAAACTCAGAAAGAGAAAAGTGGGAATGACTTTCTAGAAATGACATCTAAAGCCCTTACAAAATGATTTTTTTTGATAACCTTATGACCCAAGTTAATCATATGTTTTGAGAACATTTGGAAGTATGTACTCCTTCTAGTAAACCTATCAATCCTTCAATGATTTGGAATCCCGATGTAACTAACACAAGTGAAACTGAATGTATAGCTTTAATCTTAGACCACATTCCCTGTTTGTGACCAATTATGCCCCTGACTCAGAACAATGTTCATTCATGCACGCGAAGTGTGACATTGATGATGCTGATGTTACAAACAATGTCTCCCTCACAGATGTGGCAAGTACCATGGGAGCATAGGTGGAGGACAGCTGCCTGTGACTTTGTGTGCTGTTCTGAATTAATAGGGTCAGAAAAACAATCTCTTGCTTTGTGATACTGTTATCAAAGATTGTTCTTGCCATTGTCATACCATGCTTGATATATTATTTTATAAATAAGAGAGAAGCCCTTTGTTAGGGCTAGTATGGTAAGGTAGAGTAGAGAGTGGAAGAATAGACTGGAGCTCAGTTCTGAGAGGACTCAGAACACCTCAGAACAAGCCCAAGCCCACTCTTGACTAAACTACTCCAGGAGTCAAGTTTCCTGTTATTGCAGCACCACCACACACGCACACACAAAAAAAAATCACCTTGTTTTTCCTCAAATGCAAAATGTTGATGTGTATGCATGTGTGTGTGTGTGTGTGTGTGTGTGTGTGTGTGAGAGAGAGAGAGAGAGAGAGAGAGAGAGAGAGAGAACATATGAAAATAGAAGTAGGACTATTTGGAGGAGGGAGGGACAAAGAGGAGGAAAGAGAACGAACACAAAAGACATGGTACTGTGTATGTGGTGTGGAAATGCCACGATGAGACTCATCTTTTTATATAAGGAGCACACACTGATGTCACACTTTATATGACATGACCAGAACAGGCAAATCCATATAAATGAAGCAGATTGGTGCTTGCGGGGGCTGGGGGAGGCGTTCTGGGAAAGAGTACACGATGGGTATAGGGTCTAATTCGAGATGATGAAAACTTTGCAGCTGAAACTCTGAATACGCTGAATGAAAACATGGAACTGTACACTTCAAGGTGGTTAAAGGGTAAATCTCATGTTATGTACATTTTATCGCCATGAAAACAACCACCAACAGTGAGAAGGTCAGGCGCAGCAGCACAGTGCAAGGGGTGAACTTGCAGGGTCTGCACCTCAGAAGGCCTGAGGTGTTTCTAATTCCTCTCTAGGCCCTTCTGGTGGCTCTCAGGTACTATCTTGGGCTGACCTCTGGGGCTTCGATGACCCAGGTGTTCAGGGAAAGATGACCTAAGTGATGATCCTGACTAGGTCACGGTCCCCCCAGCTGAACAGCAGCACAGAACAGAGGAAGAGGAAGGGCAAGAAAGGTAAGGCACAGACAGAACCCTGAAGGAAGAGAGAGGGAGGAGACAAGAAAACGTGCTTTTCTTCCTTTTGTCTCCAAAAAGCAGGTGACAGAGAGTGGAAATGGGGGTTTAGATCAAAATGTAATTTTCCCTTACAAGCTCCAGGGAGGCCAGGGGCCAGGGAGGCAGCTGCCCCTGGAGCTGCTCAGCCGGCAATAACTCACCAGCAGCTCTGCACAAAAGCAATGCTTATTAAAGGTCAAACAGAGCCAGCGGGGGGTGGGGGGAGGGTTGATGGAAGCAATAAAGGGACACAGGAGAGAGGGGGCCATTGAGAAAGGCTGGTTCTGAATAAGAATTTGTCCCATGCAAGACAGAGGCCAGCCATTCAAGTGAGCAGGTGATGGCCAGGACACCCACAGGGAATGCTTGGCCTAGAAAATGTTGCTTTTGTCTCCATAGTCCACAAATTTCCCTGGCCCTGTGCAAAGATCAATAGTGCATCAGTGAGACACTGGCTTGAATAAGAAACAATTATCAGCAAGTCAGGGAAACGACATTGGGAACCCTCTGCCTCTGCTTACTTGCTGGGAGATGGGAAGGTCATTAAACTCCCAGAGATCACATGGCTAAGGAATAACTGAAGGTCTCAGAGGCCCAGGTCTCTCTGAGTCATCATTACTATACACCAGCATTACCATAGCACAGTCATCACCGCTATCATCAATATTTGCATCACCATCATCACCACACTACTATCACCATAATCCTCACAATCATCATCATCGCCATCATCCTCAAAATCATCATTATCACCATTATCATGACCATACCACTATCATTACCACCATCAGTCAGGAAAGCTGAAATTAAGTTACTGATCTCATCACACCTAACCACTGAAAGGCAGAGTCAGGGCATGACACCCATATATCCAATTCTACTATGTGCTTTAAACTACCATGCTAAAGAGCCTCCCACAATAACCAATTGATTATTGGGTACCTACAACATGCCTGGCCATAAATAATCTATTAGGATTTGTGCTAGGTGATTTTTCTCTCTCAGGGCCTGTCTTCTTGTCAGTCCCATGAAAACCTGTCACTAGCATTCGTACCCGAGGATGGCTCTGTGTCTGGGATATAAAGTGAAACTTGTATCTATTTGCATATTCAAATAACTATGACCTTGGAAAATGGGAACTATGCATTTAACAGGCTGTCTCCCAGTCTTCTGTATTTGCATGCTAAGCCTGCAGCACATTTCCAGCACAGGCGGGCATCAGGGTTCTGAGGTGAGACCAGAACAGATCACTTCATTAGTCACTGATTCTGCAGAAAGAAACAGAATGAAGCCCCTGCCAGGGGAAACAGGGATAAGACGGTATGGTTCAGCAGAAGCTAACTCAGTGCAAGTATTAGATCTACAGAACTGAAATCCCATGATCCTTCCCTGTGTCTTGATATAAAAAATTATCTCTTGTTAATCACAGTCTTACTCCTGAGACACTGAGATGTTATGGTTTTATGTGTGTAGCAGTTTATATATTAATAAACAGATATATTTTGCACTTGTGTATGTGCATGTTTGTGTGTGAAAGAACACATGTATGTGTAATTGTGTGTGTGTGTGTGTGTGTGTGTGTGGAGGCCAGAGGAGGCCACAGGACAACTTCTGATGTCATTCCTCAGAAACTATTTGCCTTGTCTTTGGCGAAAGGGTCCCTCACTAAGGCTAGGTTGTAGGTGAGACTGGCTAGCCAGCAAGCCCCTGGGATCCACTCATCTCCATCTCCCCCAATACTATTGCTGCCACCATCAGGATTACAGCACATGCCACCAAGCCCAAATTTTTATGTGAATCCTGGGGCTTGAACTCAGGTCTTAATGGTTGCACAGCCAGCACTTTACCAGCTGGGCTAGTGCCCCAGCTATGTATAAACATGAAGTGTTATTTTCATTGTGATGCCAGGGAGGTTTCTTTATAGCCTTCATTTTGATTTTCAGTAAGGGCTGCTTGGAAAGTTAGAGAAGTATCCATTTCTACAGAATGTGTAGTTCTAGAAACTTCCTTTTCTATTTAGTAGAAGAAAGTAATGCAAGCAGTAAAAAAGTGGCAGAGAGCTGGAAAACATTTTTATATGTGTGTACATGTGTTACCGTAATAGGTCCTTACCACCGGAAAGTTCTAAAACATTTATTGAGGTTTTAAAATATACCTTTAGGGCCATTTTACTTGTTCTATCCTGACCCAGAAGCACAGAGGGACTTGTGAACTGCAGCTTGACAGAGACAATGTATCCTTCTGGTACCCAACCCCCATCTCCCAACTCCTGACTTTGGTTGGTCCCACAACCTGAGTTGCTATCTCACTCAAAGCAACTGCCCAGAGCCCGTCCCTCTATGCTTCTCTGCCTCTGTGTTTTCTCCAAAGCGGTAAGAACCTTCTTAGTTTCAGGCAGGTGAATCCTGAAACTGGGGGTATTGACACCCAAGGCCCCTTTGAGAGACCTAAGCCATGGAATAACTATCTCGGTTTTCCTGTCTCCAGACTTCAGAAAGACTTCTGGAAGGCAGACTGCAGCTTCTCAAATCCCTGCATGAAATGGAGGCCCTTCAACTACAGGAGCAACCTGCACACCATGCAGATCTTCCTGGCTTTTCATCAGGTTCTGACTACTCCCAGGCTCCTTTGCTTCTGCTTCCCAGGACCAGCTTCAAGAAAACCCACCTACCACCCAATACTTATATTGGGTCCTGATTTGGGGATATCCAAAATAGTCCTCTAACCATGGCATTTTTTTCAGGAATATACTTCCCATCTAAAGCATAGCATTCAGTGTTCAGTTGAAGAAACAGCCATGGGAAGTTATATAAGTATACCACAGCAATTGTTCCAGGCATGTGACCTTCCTCAGCTGGGAGCCTGACTAAATGGTCTCTGCTGTTGTCTTTCATCTGAGGTTGGAGTTTGAAATCTGAAGTGCGGGCAGTTGAAAGGGTGGAGATAGTACACCAAGGGCACAGCCCCAGGTTCAGTCCCTGCTGGCAAGCCTCAGCCACTGAAGACTGCCAATGGTGCATATAGCCAATGGGGTTGGGCATTGTATAGTTCCAGAGTGTTCCATGCATACCACCCTGCTGGGGACTGAACTAAGCCAGGGGCAGGGGAGGGATGAACAGTGCAGCTAATATGAGCAGGCTACTACCTGCAAGATTGCAGGCTGGAGCCAGGTCAGTTCTCACTGTCTCTGACCTTGACCATGTCTCAGTGTCCTCTAGAAGGAGCCAGCACTTTCATTAGGAAAGCCAAATACATACCCATCCTGGGAATGAGAAAAGCTGGGAGTACTGGGAGGGGTTATGGAAAGATGGCACCACACCGATGAGATAGCATGCCTGAACCACAACAGTGCCTCACTGGATCTGTAGAAAGAAAAAGAAAATGGCTGTTGTTTCAAATCCATCCCTCAGTTCTCTATGGAAATCTGCATTGTGGCATTAGAAACATACAGGGTAGAGGATTCTGGGAAGCAAAGTTCAAGCTACCCAAGCTGACACTACAAAACCATGACAGTAGGCGAAGGATTTATCGAGCATTGAAGTCAGAACCGATCACCCTTATTCCTTCTCAGCCACTGAAAGCTCCCAATGGCACATGTAGTCGATAGAATTGGACACTACAGAATTCCAGAGTATTCCGTTCACATGGATTATGATGTGAATAGTATTCCCTTGGGGAGAGAATGAAGGGACAGTTGTATCTGAAAACCAGCCATACTTGCCTATCAAAGCACTGGCTGGTGACAGGACCCTAATGTAGAGGCCAGCCATATCCTGGACAACAATTCAAGTGTCATTATTAACAAGACTGAGAAGGGGAGCCAGATGATGAGGGAATAGTCAGGGGGTCTGACCATCGACATTGGTATAGACAGAGGTAAAGAAGTCCAAAGAGGTGTCTTGACACAAGGAGCATTTGACTCTGAGACTAGGCAGGAAGCAGAGCCTGGAGGAACCCAGAGCAGACAAGAACCTCCTGAGCTTCTTCCTTGAACTCAGTCAGGCTGCTTCTAGACCAGCAGGACTCTGCAATCAGCAAACTAGCAGAGGAATATGGAACTACTTGCACTAACTTTCATCACAGAAGGCCTCCATGGGGCCATGTGTGTTCAGGGGAGGGGTGTGTATATATATGTGCATCTGGAGGCCAGAGGTCAACCTAAGATGTTATTCCTCAGAAACTCTTCACCTTGTTTTCCAAGACAGGGTCTTTCACTGGGAAGTAGAGCTCACCTATTAGCCTAAGCTGGCTGACCTGCAAGCCCCAGGCATCCCTGAATCTGTCTCCTCAGTGCTGGGATTCCAAGTGTGCATCACCACATCAGACTTTTAACATGGGTGCTGGTGATCAAACTCAGGTCCTCATGCTTAGCGTGTCTATTACCTACTGGTTTATCTATCCCTCCAGCCTCACAGAGACATTTTTAATGGTTCTAGAAACTATGGAATCAAAACAGGACAATAGAATTAGACTTGTATCTAGTTTATACTCATTTACTCCTGCCAAACCCCCAAGTACCTCTTCTGACATCCAAGAACTTTTCTTGTTGATTGACTGTTGTCCAGCTTCAGTTAATGGGTGAAGAATATCCTCAGGTAAAGAAGCTGAGGCACACGGTTGGGCGAACTTGCTTTGCCAGCATCACAGTGTGGTGAGGCTTGCTCAAAACTCCTATAATGTCCAGATTGGAGGACCCTATCACTTTATAAACCCACCTCCTAACAGTGATTAGCTGACCCAAGAGAGCAAGGCAGGGTCGTATTTCGGGTGAAACTCTAGCTGGAAGTGGAAATTTGTTTTTATCTTTCCCTCCCTCTCAACTTCAACTAGAGCCTAAGCACTTGCAAAACAAAAGCAGGAGAAAACTGAATACATTAACTCACTAATTCTCTCTGTAGTGCATTCCCTAACATGGCCCCGGAGTCAGCAAAACCCCGTTATCTATGTAATCTGATTGTATGGCATGCTGCTATTTATTTTTTGAATTTTTTTTCTTGTTGGATAATGGCAGCCCTGAAAAGACCCTATTGATTCCTCTGCTGCTGGTTTATCAGGTCTGAGTCAGCCCCAGCCCTCCAGCAAGTGGAGGCCCAACAGATCCTAATCTCAGCCTGCCATGGCTTAAAAGAGGAAGTTTAGTTAAGGCTGTGGGGATGACTCCTGCGGGTTGCATTCCACTCATAATGAAACAAAATTAGAAGCTGCTTTGGATTTTAGCATCCTCTGTGTCTACTGCATGGAATTACACACAGAGGACAGAGCGCAGAAACAGGATTCAGACTGGTGCTTTGCTCCTGCTTGGGGTCTAAAAGCAGCTTTATAATTTGCAAATGTGTAAAGCAGTCAGAAAAGCTAAATGTTACCCAGTGCTGACATTGGGTATCTGGCAAAGTGCTCAGTGCCACCAACTGAGTCTGTTTTTCAGCCCCAAATGTAGGGAATACCATCTACTTTTAAATGCATCCCACTTGTCAATAAAACTGATAGTCATCAGTAAGAAAACAATAGAGAGGATGACAAGATGGTTCCGTTGGTAAAGGTGTTTGCTGCCAAGCTGGAGGACAAGCATGCAGGTGAGGTCAGAGGACAACTTGTGTATACACACACACACACACACACACACAAACACACCACAAAATTTTTAAAAATGCTTGGGACTGGATTGTCATTCACCACAAGGCCCCAGGTTTCATTTTCATACAAAAGAAAGTCAAAATCACACTTTCTCCAAGAACCTTCCCACCATTTGCCATCCACTTACTCATTCAGAAAACACTCATTGAGCAGTTCTTGGTGGTGGAGCTGTGAGATTATTCCCACTCTCCCTTCTACTCTCCATGCACAGCCTGCTGGAACTGCTCTTTGCTTTGGTCCCAGTCATTGCCATAGTGAATCCTACCTACCAGCCGGATATGCTAACAGCACCTTGCTTTGAGCAACTCTGATCTCCCATTCTGTTCCAAAACTTGACCCAAGAGCTGTGCTGGTGCCTATATGAGGCTGGATGTGGGCTATAGTGAGCACTTCTTAGGAGACACCCTTGACCCAAGGGACAGAGGGACTGCTGTGTGCAGTCTCCCCTCATCTGGTCTCAATGGGTCATTCCTGAAGTGCTTTCTACATAATTTTCAGAGGTCCTCCACTGAGCATGAGACCATGTTGCCCATATCAGCCACCTTTGGGGCTGGGGAGATTGCTCAGTGGTTACAGCATTTGCTGTACAAGTGTGAGGACCAGAATTTGGAGCCCCATAATCCACATAAAGGCTAACAGGCTTGGCAGCCAACCTGTAATTCCAGTTTCTAAAGGCAGAGACAGGACCCCCTGAGTAAATCAGCTGGGGAAACTACCCATATCATCTGCAAGCTCTGAGTTTGATTGAAAGACCCTGTCTCAATGAATAAGGTGTAAGAGAGATGGAGGATGATTCCCAACATCAGTCTCGGGCTTAATGTACCTGTACCCACACACATGTGCTCACACACATGCAAACATGCATACACATGAATACATGCACATGAAAATGGAAAAAGAAAAAAGAAATAAAAAAATATAGCATACATATGGACTTGGCTTCATCTCATTCCCTAACTCTGCATTTCAAATCCCTTTCTTCTGCTCCCTGGCATTGCTTCCCAACCAGAAAACATGCCTGAAAGCCCTGCGCCCAAGTTTTGCTTTCAGGGCAGATGCCGAGCTAAGTCCTTCATTTTTTTCCCCATAGAGCTGCAGCTCTACATTCTCCCCAATAAAGCAGAAGGTTCTGGTTCCCATGATTCCATTCTCCCCATTCCCTAGATCTTGTTGAGTGGCCTGGGAATGAATGCTCGCCAGGAAATAAAGCCAGTCAGAGTCTCCCCTTTGCTGGGATCTCTGAATCCAGACACTGCTCAAGTCTGCTGATGTTTACAGAAGAAAGCTTTGGAAAAGCCTGGGTCAGGAACATTCAGATGTTTACAGAGTGACAGAGGGAAACTGTTAGCTCTTGGTCACTCTCTAATTTTTGGATCAAGCTCCTTGTCAGGTTGAGTCCCCTTCATCCCTTCAGGGTCTCTGAGAACATTTAATCTTTCCCGTAAATTCCTTTCTCCTGCTTACACTCATTTTTGTGGTATTCTGTAATTTGTACCCAAAGAGTCTTCAAATCAGAACATCCTCCATGCCAGGCACTGAGTTAAGCTCTGGATGTGGAGCAATAAATACAGCACAGGGTCTTCTTCCAGAGAGCCTAGCATCGAACTGATTGATTAGTAAAAATCGATGACATTGGACTTCAGTCCCTCCCAGCATCCCGTGTGATTTCAGAGAGCTAGGCACCTTTACCTTGCATGTTTCTCACTCACGCCAATCACCAATAATCACAGTCTTTTTAAAATTTTTATTTTATTGATTATTTTTATCTTACGTGTATGTGTGTATTGCCTGCTTGTATTCAAGTGCACCTGTGTCATGCAATGCCCTTGAAAGACAGTAGAGGGAGTCAGATCCTCTGGAACTGGAGTCACAGACGGTTGTTAGTTGCCATATGGGTGCTGGGACTTGAACCCCGGTCTTCTACAAGAACAGCCAGTGTTCTTAACCACTAAGCCATCTCTCCAGTTCCAATAATCACATTCTTAATAACTGCAATGGCTGGGCTGGTAAGATAACTCAGCTAAGAAAGATGATTGCTGCCAAGTCTGATGATCTGAGTTCAATCCCCATGACCCATGTGGTGGAAGGAGAGAAGTGACTCTCACAACTTTTCCTCTGGCTTCCACACATGTGCTGTGGCATGTACACACACACACACACACACACACACACACACACACACATACACACACACACACAATAAAAACATAAGTTTTAAAATTTTTATAATTACAACTATTTCCTGATCCTTGCTGTACAGAAGGTATGGTGCTAAGGGCTTCATGCCCATCTTTTACCAATCTTCACAGACATGATTTGTTTCTTTAGTGTTATGGATGCAGCAGTAAAGAAGAGAATTCGAAGCTATGAAAAATGTTGTGAGGAAAATAAATCAGGAGATATGATAAGGAGAAAAGAGTCACAATGAGATAGTGAGGTTATTTTAGATGGAGAGCTGAGAGGTCATCACTCATTCAAATGAGATGCAAAGAATGAGAAGAAATAATCAAAATGTGTTAAAGAAATGAGATTTCAGGCAGAGGGAAGGTAAGTGCAAAGGCCCTGGGACAGGAAGGGAAGAGAGGGAGAAGTGATATTTGAACTGCAAATAAGATAACCCTCCCTGACCTTGGGATCACATCCTTAATTCTCACTTGTACAGGGAATTTTTAAAACAATGTACAGTTAAAAAAACAATTCATAGGAGAAGGGTAAGAGTAAGGGAGAAAGGGGGGAAATGGGGGCACCTTAAATGGGAAAACCATGATGGGGGGGTGAAACAATGCGAGAGATAAACAATGCCTAGTTAGTTTTGAAAACCAGAGGGAACCATATTACTCCTACAACCTACTGACAAATTATACATAGCAGGTCAAGAAATATATGTCTAGGTAAGGTTTATCTGAGAATAACTGGTCTTTGCCCAAGATTTATCTACATGACACACAGTAATTAAAAGTACCAGACTGGTGGAACTAACCTTCTTGGGTGTTTAACAGACATGCTTTGAGGCCTTTGGTCAGAGGGACAAAAAGGACAGTTCTTGCTCCTTGCCCTCCTAGGTCGATTAGTTCCAGGGAACTATGATCATCTCTCAAAATGTCCTGTAATGGTGGTGGGTCACCTGTCCTCTTGATCAAGGAGGC
>NW_008360306.1:1125519-1193711 GCF_000622305.1 Nannospalax galili
TATTTTTAGTTGGAGATGAGTTTTTATTCACTGTTCTGTTGCTTACCCCCAAAATGACTATCAAAATGATTATTCACCCTCATGAGTCTGTGTGTCACCAGCACAGGGAGGGTTGCCTGTGCTGTTTTTAAACACAGAGCCCCTGGGAGCAGAGGACACATTCTAGTTCCAAGCTGCTGAAGACAGGCTCCACCCAGCCGCCTTGCAGCAGCAGCCTACTCCTGGCTCTACAAAGGCCTGTCCCAAGGGGAGTTGTGGGTTGAGGAGAGTTTCAGACAGTAAGGAGGAAGATCAGTCCAGGTCTGAACTTGAACAAAGATTAATGCTGACAGCACAGTTATGAGACTGTCAGAATTGAGAAAGACAGCTAAGACACTTCAGGCCAGATCCAAACTCTGCAGGACAAAGGACATGCAAGGTGGGATGAACTTTACAAAATCACAGAGGGCAGAATTGGTCTTTGAGGAGTTGCTAGTCTTTTGTTTAAGAGTTTGGTAAATATCTTGGTAGAGAAGTGGATGAAACCCAGGGTTCTCACAGCAGGAGCAGGTCATCTCTTCCCCCCAAACTGGCCCTGATCAGGAATATCTGACTGCTTAGTCACCTCACCTACTAGCCTGCCAGCTTGCCAACCTGCCAGTCCATCCTTCCTATGTATACAATGTATAACTGTAATAATTCAACTGTAAACCTAAAAATGTACAGCCAATTTTGTAAGAGATGCATCCTAGCTCAGAAAATTATTATTGAATTTTTCAATGCTGATGTAATGAAATTCTTCTTCTAAGCATTCAGTTATTAAATAAATAATTTTTTAAAAAGTAGATAGGATTTTGAATGTAACTGACAAAAAATGATGTTTTAGGTAATAGGCGCATTGGTATTCTTTACATAATTATTTATACATTGTATACATGCATTGAAATGATCTTCTGTATCTCATAAACATGTACTTATTGTGGCAATAAAATTGTATAAGTTCTCTAAATGATGAAATGAAAAACATGATTTTATTTGTCAAATTATTATGGGTATTATGCAAATATAAGGGAAAATAGACATAACAAGTTTGCAGAAGTAGATGGCTTAATTACTTTTAGACTTGAATTTTGAAAAAAATGCAAAGGCAGCTTGCACACATGTTTGGAAGGAGTACAGTATGCATGTTTAACTTTAAAGTCTAGCTTTGTAATATTCTCCAGTATTTCTTACTTTCTTTCTCTAAGCATTATGCAAATAAGATTCCAGAAATTTTTGCATTCATACTAAGGAAACTATACCATTGGAGTTTTCTTGCAAAAATATCTGCATTGTTTTTAATGTTCAGTTTGAGGATTTCTTATCTCTAAATATCAAAGTGTGGAATAAAATCTTAACTAGAATGTATTTAATAAACAAAGTTTGAGAGAATTAAGGTCATAAAAGGAAAAGAAAATAAATGTCTGTAATTTTCATTCTCAAAAAACAAAACAAAACAAAACAAAAATTCATATTTAGGTAATTACTGGGTAGCAAGTAGTTATCATAACAGTTACTTTTTAAAAAATACATTTTGGTGACTCCCCTAAGCATTCTGATTCAGTGAGTTTTGGGCTGTTACTGGGGGTCTCTCTCTGGCCTGGGTGTTTCCAGGTTTTACGTGACTCATTCAAAGAATTAAAGGAACACAGACAGATAGCAAAGTGGTCAGGAATTTTATTCAGAAGCAAGGGAAAAGCACAGGCCAGGTACTGGAAAGACAGCAGCGGGCTCTGGGTGGGATTCGCTCAAGAGCAGCAGGTTACTGCTTAGGACTTTCTTATTTGTCCAAGAGGAAGAAGAGTTGGTTGCTAAGGAGGGTAGGGGAGGTATGGCTGTGGTTGCTGTGGGGCAAGGCATGAATGATTTCCTGTTTTAATTGATAGATGGGTTATATAAGCCTTTGTTCACTGTACATGTCTCTTCCCATGATACATTTCAATCAAATTCCCAGTTATACATAGGCATACGATGGTAAATAAGGGTTTTTCTCTCAAATTTCATTTTGAAGACACAGTTTGCCTTACTGTGCATGTACCCAAACCAGTCTAGAGTGGATTGGTCCCTGCCTGTAGCTCCTGTATGTGCTGGGACAGTTTTTAATGAAAGTTAACCACAAAAGGAAGTTACTGATGGTTGCTAGGGAGCTATGGGTCAAAGTAACTCTGGCAGTCTGTTTAGAGAGAGGTATGGGTGCCACACCTATGCAAGTGGGGGGCCCAGGTTGCTCAGTGCATTTTTAGAAAAAGAGTGTGCCTGTAGAAGAGAAATGAGGCTTTTCCTGTGCATGTCTGATGAAGAGTGCAACCCAAGCATCTAGTTTTTAAATTCGCCAGTAATTCTGTTATACAGCAATGGCAGAGAATGACTAGATTAGACGTACAGTAGAATTTTCATAAACAGGTGGCAAGCACAGAATACAATTGGCTGTGTATCCACCGAATCTTAGTTCAACTCCTTGGTTCTGAAGGCCACAGTTTGTATCTAAGCAACAGTCTCCCAAGTGTGGATGTCTGGAAATGGGTGAAAGGATGTGACTGCATCCTAACCAGGAGGTGTCAATGCTGCTGGATCCTCCCCCAGGCTGGGTTAGGCCTCCATCTCTCCTAGTCACTTATAAATCCCCTTTTACCTCAAAGCTCTACCACATTTTAAGTTATATACCTAAGTATTTATTCATCCAATAAAACACTATAGAGACAGGAATAGTGTTTCTTCCCTGTGGCATTCTGTGTACCTTCCAGGCCTCGTGTCAGAATCCATTTTTCCCAAGCAATCCTCCTCTCTTCCCCCAGGATGCTCTGTGAAGGGTCCCTTCAACCACAGAAACCATTCCCTTTGTTTCAATAGCATTCACATATGACCCATCCACAGTGTGGGGGCTCTTTGAGTTTGCTACTACAAATGTCTCTAATCACCTCTCTGTGATGCATACTACTCTAGATACTGGGGCTACAACAGTGAAGAAAAATGGTCCTGTTCTTATGCAGCTAAGCTGGCATAATGGGTGAGGCAGTCAAACCACAAAGTGCAGTGTGGCAGGCAGTGAGCTGGGAGGATGAGGGAAGCCCCCGTATGCTTCTGAACTGGGGAGTCAGCTACCTGTACCTCCCTTTAAAAAGCATCAACACTCATCTTTATGGTGACACTCATCTTTAATCCCAGCACTTGGGAGGCAGAGGCAGGCAGATCTTTGTGAGACTGGGGCCAGCCTGGTCTACATAGTGAATTTCAGGCTGCCTGGGCCTACAGGAGACCCTGTCTAAAAAGAAAAATTCTATTGAAAAAAAAAAAAAAGCATCACACACTCTGTTAGAAAGAGGTGGAAGCTAAGCAGAGTCCGCAGTCAATAAAATGCTCACTGTCCAAGCATGAGGACTGGAGTTCAATCCCCAGAACCCTGTAAAAACGTCAGGAGATAGAGACAGGTGGATCCCTGGGGTTTGTTGGTCAGCCTGTTTGCCCTACTGAGCTCCAGGCCAATGAGAGGCCCTATCTCAAAAAGTGGATGAGGGGCTAGAGGGATGACTCATCAGGTAAAAGCCCATACTGCTCTTCCAGAGGACTTGAGTTCCATTTCCAGTGCCCAGGTGAGGTGACTCAATCACTAGTAACTCCAGCTCCAGGGGAATTTAACATCATTTTCTGGCCTCTAAGGGACCTGTACTCATGTGTGCACCACCCCCTCCCACCACACACACTTATGCCTGTAATTTGAAAATAAAATTTAAAAGCAAAAGCAGATGGCAGCTGGAAAAGACATTAGGCATTGTCCCATCACCACACATGTGCACCCCAAAACACACAAACTCATATATACAAAACACACAAACACGTGTCAGCTGTAGGTGACAGTGGGTTCAAAGGAGTTGTAGTGATAGAAAAGGTGTGAAGACGGTGAGATGGAGGACACTTCAAAGTGGCATTCAGGTAGGATTAGCAACAACAAAGCATGTGTGCTAAAAATGAAACTTGATGAGGTTTGATATATGCACACCTGTGCACACGTCACCACAATGGAGGCAATGGACAGGACCCCCTCCCCCAGTTCTCTTGGGCCCCTTGGCCTCCTCCATCCCCCAGGTAACCACTGGTGAGCTTTCTGTCACTATAGATTAGAATAAGATTTCCAGAATTTTCTATAAATGGCATCAACCAGTAGATGCTCCTTCATATCTGATGTCTCTCAGCACCAGCAGTTTGTTCCTTTTATATTCCTGGGTAATAGTCCACTGCCTGGAGGCACCACAGTTTGTTTATCCATTTTACCTGATGATGGACATTTGGATTTTTTTCAAGATTATAAATAGATATGTATATGTTGAAGGTAACACTAAGGGAGCTTGCAGGTAGACGGACTATGAATGATATATCAAAGGAAGCACAGGATAATGGATAACCCTTAACTTCTTAGGATAAATAATCAGGAGGATAGGGACCTTACAGATCAGAGCAGTGGACCTCTCACTCCCACCGTACTGCCTGGCACATGGAGGGAGGCAGCTCAATAGATGCTTGGGAAAGGAAGGATGAGGGCAGGAAAGGAGAGGAGAGAAAGGTAAATTCCATGTGGGATGCTGGTGATTCCAAGCCTGAGCTGGAAGCAGCTCCATACATCCTCTCCTTTCTATAGTCTCCTGACCCTGTGTCCCAGGTGTCACAGACAGCAGTCATAAATGACTCTGTAGGCACAAAGGCCGTAAAAGGAAGATTCAATTAGAGCAGGAGCCCTTGTTCTCAAAAGACTCCTGGTACAAGGAGCACTGTTTTCTCCCCAGTGTGGGGCTGAATGCACATCTGCCCCCTTTGGTTTTCGAACAATACGCTTCCAAATTACTCTCCTCCAGACAGACCCACTTGAGGTATATGAGCCTCTAAGAAATTCCCTCTTCACCTCATCCACCCTGCCCTTCCCAAATGCTCCAACTCCAAGTGGGTCTAAGTGACACTTCACCAACACTGAGCCCTGAAATGAACTATTATTAAAATACACGCATATCAATTTTTGCAATGAAAAGATAAAAAGACATTACAGAAAAGAATGAAAACAAGTAGATAAAGAACATGATGGAAGAATGATGCCCAGCCTGGCCATCACTCAAAGAAGGGAGATTGGTATGATCTGGAGAGAACATCTATTTCCTACCAACAAGGTTACACTGACACATGTGTTTGCATACATGGTATACACTTGTGTGTGCACATGTGTGCAGGTGTGCTCCCCTATGGGTTCACATGTGGAGATCAGAGGTCAGTGATGGGTGTCTTCTATCTCTGTTTATATCTTTTTGAGACAGGGTCTCTCACCAAGCCTAAAGTTTATTTACACATTTTTAGCTAGACTGGCAGGCCAATGAGCCCTCAGGATCTTATTCCCCACCCCCACCCCCAACCCTAACCCCAGCATTAGGGTTCCAGGCACATGCAACCATACCTGGCTTTTATGTGGATGCTAGGGATCTGAACTCGGGTCATGTGAGCACTTTATCCACTGAGCTACCTCCACATTCCCTGGCAGTATTTATATTGTACCTTCCTGCTCCAGTCATTTCATTACTAACCAAGATCAAAGATCAGGAAATAACATTCTTTCTCTGAATGATTATATAGTCTGATGGTCAGGTATAATTGTCAACTTGACACAACATACAATCACCCGGGAACAGAGTCTCAGTGAGGGCCTGTGATAGTTCGTTTCTGTCAACTTAGCACAAACTAAAGACACCTGGGAAGAGGGAACCTCAATTGAGGAAATTCCTCAATCAGATTGGACTGTGGGTATGTCTGAGGATCATTCCCTTAATTTTTAACTAATGTAGGAGAGCCCAGTCCACAGTGGGAGGTGCTGTGCACAGTCAGATGGGCCTGGGCTCTATAAGAAAGATAGCTAAGAAAGCCAGTGAGCAGCATTCCTCCGTGGTTTCTGCTTCAGTTTCTGCCTACAGATTCCTGTCTTGAGCTCCCGCCCTGGTTTCCCTTGATGATGGACTATAACTTGTAATCCAAATAAACCCCATCCTCCTCAAGTTGGATTTGGATGGTGTTTTATCACAGCAACAGAAAGCAATCTAGAACACTGGCCTACATTGGAAAGACCCAGCCCACTGTGGGCAGCCTGTTCCTTGGGCAATGGGGACTGCAGGGTTCCTAAACTATGTAAGAGTGGAGAAATTGAGCTGAACACAAGCAAGGAAGCAAGCCAACAGGCTCTCATTCCTTTCTCTGCTCTTGACTGTGGATGTGATGTGATCAGCTGTTTGAAGTTCCTGCCTTGACTTCTTCACAATGCTGATGTGATAACCTGGATTTGTGAGATAAAATAAATTATTTCTCCCTAAGTTGTTTTTGGTCAGAATATTTTATCACAGCAACAAAAATGAAAATAGGACATATAGGAACCACTTCTGTATTTGCTATAATTCTCATGGGGGAGGAAGAGGAGAGAGAGAGAGAGAGAGAGAGAATAGAATAACAGAATAGAATCAGACAGAGGCAATAGATGATAGGACTTGCTGAAGTTCTGGTCTTTACACTAATTAGCTACATGCAATGTGTCTGTGTTAGAACAATGACAATGGAGAGATAACACACATACCTAATGACCAGGTCCCGCCATGATATGTGAATACAGACAGCTTCTATTAATGCTGCACAGTGTCTCCTAGATGCTTGTACATAATAAGTGATGTCATCTAGTTTTCAGAAATCCATTGTACAAGGGAAGGTGTCAGAAGAGCAGTGAACTTGGTCCATTTGTAGGGACAATAGGAAAGTTTGAGGTCACAGAAGAGACAGAAAAGAAGAAATGAGGTTTGTTTCTGTTTCTACTGCAGCTCAACCCAGCTGCAGTCAGTAATCATTTGGTACCCAGGACAAGACTGTTTCTTCTTCCCTAGAAGGCTCAATTCAACCTTGTGCCAATGAGTCATCCCTTGAGATGGCTAGCCCTTAGGGCCTCCTGGATTACCTGATCAAGAGGCTGTGGGGGAAGTGTATCCCGAAACTCTTTTTTATTAAGAACACTCCACCATCTACCTCAGAAGCTAAAGGGTACAGGTGTGATTGTTACTAATTAAAAACAAAAACAGTAAGGATAAAGGATGATTTTACAACTCGTTTAAGGTTTTAATTAAAAGTGCCTAATGTTGTGGTTTAGATTTAAAATAGTCTCAGAGACTTGTGTGCTAAAGCCCTGGCGCTTGATGCAGTGGTGTTCAGATGTGATTGACAGTGAGTTGCTAACATCATTAATGAATAAATCCAATGATAACGACATAGGTGGATAGATTATTAGGACATGGGGATGGCTGGGAGGGGTAGGTCATTGGGTGTGCTTGCAAGGGTGTATCATATCCCTCTTCCTCTCTCTTTCCCTCTCTCTCCCTCTCCATCCTGGTTGTCATGAGGTGAGTAGTTTTTCTCTCCTTAGACTTCCATCATGATGTTCCTTGCCACAGTCCTAAGACCAGTGGATATAGCTGACCATAAACTGAAATCTTTGAAACTGTGAGTCAAATAAATCTTTTGTCTTTAAGCTGTTTTTACCAGGTATTTTTGTCACAGCAACAACAACAAAACTGACGTTAACACCCAACTCACAGCAATTTCTTTTGTCATATAACCTAATAGATAACATTTGGCGATATTATTGTTATTTTCATTTTACCAATGAAGAAACGGAGGAACAGAGAAGTGACTTTTGCCAAAGTCACACAGAAAGTTGGTGATAGATTTGTCTATGCTAAGAGAATCTCACGCCTGCTGCAGGTGTAAGTCTAGAACTTTGTTTCCTTACTCTGCTCTAGAACCAGTGGTTTGAGAGTAACAGGTCAAGGAGGCAGCATCGTAAGACAGAACTGAGTGATGTTGAATGGCACTGGTGACTTTCCCTCTCTGATCAGTGTGGGTATTAGTGGGGTGTGGTGATCATGTATCCTGTGGTCCTGTTGACAGGTGTTGAGGTGTAGCTGTGATGTGTACAGTCATCTGTACCTCTCTTTCATGTTGAAATGGCTGAAAGAGAGTGAGGGGTTGGGAAAGGGAAGTCATTGGGTTCCATGTAAGTACTGGAGGATCCTGGACCAGTCGTGGCAATTGAGCTTTGACATCAAAGAGGTGGCAGACTGTAGACCACTAGTGTTTCCTTTATATCTTATGTCCAAGTGATGGGGCTCCACTGTCTCCTATCAAATCCCCTTCCCAAGCTCTGACTCTGAATCAGTGTCTCTTTCCCCTGCTTGTGAGAGTGGCAGGACCATTGTCAGTGGATCACGTCTTGGAGAGATAATGAACCTGAGGGGGAAAGGTAGGAGTATTAAGAAGATTTAGGCATGGGAAAGTCATACATGATTTCCAAAACTGGTTCTGAAAATGATAACCAGGCTCTTTGCTTGATACTTTAGCAGTAAGACCTCATTAAAACCATACAGGAAACCTAAGAAGTAGGTAAAGTTATGATCCAATGATGAAATTAAGGCTTAGAGAGTAAACATGATATTTATAAATTACAAAACTATCAAGCTCTAGGTTTAAAATATGAACTTTGATCTGTTTCCAATGGTCTTAGGATTACATAGCCCTGATTCTCAACTCTGAGTTTAGTAGATCAGACATTTAATAATCAAATTGATGGAGAAAAGAAAGGAGGGTTTGTGTTTAAAAAAAATCAGCCTCCACATGCTCATGGTTTTGAACACTTGATCCCAAGATAGGGGTGGGTCTTGAAGTCGGGACTATTAGAGGAAGTGGGCCACTGGAGTCAGATCTTGAGGTTTTTGTTTTTTTTTTTTTTATCCCAGGCCCACTTTCTGTCTTATCCCTGATTCCCAACTGTGGGCTAAATATGATCACCTGCCTTTTTCCTTCTGCCATGCCTTCCCTGACAGGATGGACTGTATCCCTTTGAACTGAAATCCAAAATGACCATTCTGACCTTAAGTTGCTTCTTAACAGATACTGGGTCATACATAGCAACAGGGAAAGTACCTAATACAGAGGACATGGGATGAGAGAGATGGGGAGTGAAGGAAGGAGAAGAGAAAAGAAATCAACAGAGTGCATTGTGCGTAGTAGAATGTAAAACCGATATTGAATTACTTCCTACTGTGCATGAACATATGCATCACCAGTTTTTTTATGCAAAATACATTTACCACTACTAATTAGGGTCTAAAAATCTTTGATAAAGACTGCGTTAAGATTCCCCCCACCTTATACTCTCTGTGTGAAGTATGCATGTGAGCTGTCTTACCTGTGCAGGTGTGTGCAGAGGCCAGAGATTGACATTGGGTGTCTACATTAATTATTTCTATAGCCTTATTTTTTTTGAGACATGGTCCCTCACTGAACCTGGAGCTTGCCACTTCAACTGGAGTAACTGGACAGCAAGCCCCCAAACCCACCCATCTCTTCCTCCTTGCACTGGCATTACAGACACACACCGCTGCACCTAGCTTTTATATGGATGTTGGGAATCTGAACTCAGATCTTCATGCTTGCACAACAGGCACTTTCCTCACTGAGCTGTTTCTCCAGCCCCATGCCTTAAGATCCTTGGCATCTGTTCTTTTAATGGAAGTGCATGACCTTCTGTCTGAGCTCTCCAAGGTTCTGGAAATACAATCACCAACAAACTTACTCTGTCCCCAAGGAATCTAAGTGCAGCAGAAGAGACAAAGTCACATATGTCCTGTGCAACTTGCTAGGACAGAATTTTCAGAGGACAGCACTGCAGGATCCAAATCCCAGAGTCGTCAAACCACATGGGCAGTAAGGTTCTTGGAAGAGGCAGTTGTTCTGTCAGCATTTGAAAAGGGAGACACTGGAGACTCAGAGTTCAAGACAATAACTGAGTATTTATTGATCACTTATATGGCAACATGCTTGATTAGTCCTAACAATCACAATGATCATTCAAGTGAATCTCAGGATTATTGCCTCCAATTTAAAGGCATAGAAACTAGACCTCAGAAGGGATCAATTGAAGACAGAAAATCTGGAAAAGGCAGGGCCAGAGTTTGTAGTCTGCAAACCACCTCAGTGTGCTTGTTTGTTGGTCACTGTTGAATCCTCCCTCCTAACACTATCACTGAAGGGTTTTCTCCCCTGAAGAGACAGGAGAGAAAAGCAAAAGGGGCAGTAGAGCCACAGGTAAAGGCCAGGGGATCTTGTGATCTACAGATATGCATAATCTTGACAGGCTTGTACCATCCTGTCTATAGATATAGGCAGTGGGGCTCAGAGATGGAGCATCTTCCCAGAAGCTCCCGTGTTAACTCTAGTCTAGGCCCCACTCCTCAAACCCCCGAGTTCTTCTTTCAGAGCTTGAGAAACCTCCTTTCACCCAGGCCTTTTGGGGAAGCCTCTGCTAGCTGTCTTGGTGAGGCATCCCACACTACCCAGGCAATGTGAAGGGCCTGCAGCCCCAAGTCCCATAGTTGTCATTGACTTTAATTAGATGGCTCTTTTCTGGCATCTGCCCACATTCTAAGAGACAGGTAAGGATGAGTAAGAAATCCCAAATCACTATATTTTATAAGTTTTCTTGGGGGAAAATGGGTGATGGAGTCTGGTCCTGAGAAGAGAGAACAAGATGGGATGTCAGAGGGAGGGTGAGCTGACAAAGGCGGAAAGTCAGCACTTTTTCCTCTCAAACAAAAACCCTACAGATACACACTTATGGTTTTAATTTCCAGGTGGGTCTGCGCTAAGAACAGGCTTTACAGAATGGAAATAATCCAGAGTTTGGGCATCTAAAACAGGCTTCGCAATCTTTCTTTTCCACTCATCAGCTCTGTCTGTTTCATGTAAAACAGATGCAAAAATTGCCACAGCACCCTTGACATAGTACAATACGTGCCAGAACTTGTGCTAAAGTATCATTTTTCATAATTAACTAAACCAACCTCCAAAGCAATCCTAAGAAGTAGATGTGTCTATAATTCCCAATTCACAGATGAAGAAACCACAATTCAGTAGCAACTCGGGTTATACAGGGGAAGAAATAGGGTTTGAACTCCAAATGTAGCTACTTAGCTAATTACTAGTTTGTGCTGCTGTGAGAGAAAAATAAACCATTAAATCTGCATATTGAGTACATATCACACTCTTATGCTGTCATTTAATCTTTCTGATACTGGCCTCATAAATTTATTTATTTATTTATTTATTTATTTATTTATTTATTTATTTATTCAGGGCCTTGTTATATTGCCCAGGGTGGCCTTGAACTCACAATCCTCCTGCCTCAGTCTCCCAAATGCTAGAATTATAGGTGTATGCCGCCATGTCCACCATCAGCACCATTTTACAAGTGGAACAGCTCTAGAGCCTGTGTCAGCAATGCACACATAGTACCAAAGAGGCCATGTCTCAAGCTGATGATGAAGTTCTTATTCCTTGCCACCACATGAATGAGCCCCCTTTCTGATTATTCATAAAGATCCTACGGGTGAGTACTACACATTCAGACTTCTGGATTCCACTCTTAGGGCCTAGAGGAGGTCAGTAGTGTCCACCCTAAGCGATTCTAATCTCACATGACTTTCCAAAATTGGCATGTTAGACTTGCTGAAGAGTAAAGGAGGAAATGGAAAGATGCTCAGCAGTCAAGAACACTTGCTCTTGTAGAAGACCTGAGTTCAGTTCCCAGCACTCACACGGGGCAGCTTATAACATCTTATAGCTCTGGCTCCAGGGTATCCAATGCCCTCTTCTGGCCTCCAAGGGCACATGCATGCATGTGTACTAATACATACTCAGCTACATCCACATAAATAATAGAAAATAAAATTTAGCCAGGCATGGTGGCTCATTTCTTTAACTACAGAACTCCAAAGGCAGAGGCAGGTGGATTTCTGTGAGATTGAGGCCAGCCTTGTCTACACAGTGAGTTCCAGATCAGCAGGGACTACAGAGAGATCCTGTCTCAATAAACAAACAAAAATCAAAATTTTAAGTGGAAAAATTCAGTCCTTCCAAAGAAAAGGTAATAAAAATGTACTCTGTCTTAGCTTTTTTTCCTGTTGTGGTGATAACAGACCTGAAAAAGCAACTGAATGGAGAAAGGGCTTATTCTAATTCATAGTCCATGGGCCCTGTCCACCATGGCAGGGAAGGCAAGGCTTCAGGGTCTGAAGCCGCTGGTCACATCACATCCAGAAGAGACCAATGAATGCATGCCTGCTCGTGCTCAGCTCCCTTTCTCCATTTGAAACAGTTCAGGATCTCCTGACAAGGGAATAGTCCTATTCACCATTATGATGGGGCTTCCCACATCAATTAACAGAATCAAGATAATCCTCCACAGGCATGCCCAGAGGACCATCTCCCAAGTGATTCTAGATCCTGTCAGGTTGATAATTAACCCTATCACAACTGGTAAAGTAAAAAGTGCTATAAAAACTCTATAATAGATGATGGTGGTCTTAATAATAATGAGTTCCATCATTGTCACCTAATAGCAGACCACTGGAAATGTTTGTTGATACCACAGTACATGTGTGCTGGAAATAGAGCACAGTGTCTGGTCTCAACCAGTTGAAATGAAGCATGCCATGTTTGTTTCAAAACTTAGTTGTTAATAAAGGATTCCCAGAATGAATGAGCTACTTCAAGCAACTGTTAGTAGAGAAAGCTGGTAGATTTTCAACTGCTTATGTCACACTGTATAAGGGGACCAACTGTGGTAGAATTCTTCAAATCCATGACACCAGAGGATGAGGGAAAGGTTGAGAGTATTCTTACCAGCATGGAAGGCAGCTGTATCAAACTTCCAAGTTAGTAACTGGACACAGTCACTAAGCAAGATACAAAAGAAAAGCAAACACACTAGAACAGCATGGTATGAACTCAGAACGAACCGTATGCACCTGGCTAATGTCCTTACACATCCACAGTGTCTGTAGCATTGCATTCTCGGAAGCAAACATTTCCCTTTCTGCTCTACTACTTCATTCAGAGTCATGTTTGGTCATGTTTTCCTTTGATCTTCTATGATTCACCGAAAACTACATTAAATACAAATTTGCCTTTGCCCCCTAGTCCTCTCTGGGGTCTCTGTTGTTAACCCCAGAAAACCTTTTCTAAGTTACCCAGTAGCTTCCCAAGGACCCCCTAAGTGTCTTGAATCTGAAGATTGAAGCTGAGATTTTGGAAGCCTGTATTCATCACAAGACCTTCCAGTTGACCTGTGTGTGGTAGATTCAGAGACACAGAGTATATCAATAGACTCACTCATTCATTTAGCAATGATTCACATAGCACCTTCTCTGTGCCAGAGTCACACTAAGTATTAATCATCCTAATGAACCAAAACACACAGAGCTGAGAGTCAGAGTGGGGGCAATGGACAAGTTATCATTAGTCCAGGAAATACAGAAGGTGTAAGCTAAAAAGAAAATAGGATGCCAGGGTTGCAGGTGGGTGTCCAAAAAGGTTCCTACCAGCTAAGACAGTAAGGGATAACTGGATGCAGTCCACTGGGAAGAGTGAGGTAGAGCTAAGTCTTATGGTGGTCTTGTAATCTTTCTACTCAGGAAGCTGAGACAGGGTGATTACAAGTTCAGTGCCAGCCTGGCCAACTTTGTGAGATACTTTCTCAAAAGACAGCAGAGGGAGGTGGTTAAGGAAGACTGGGAGATGGCTCAGTGGGTTAATAGATTGCTGTGGAAGCATGAGGACTAGAGTTCGGATCCCAGAACCCACATAAAGCCTGGGTGACTGTAATCTCAGAACTCAGGAGGCAGAGACCAGGGATTCTTGGAAAAAGCTGGCTGAGTAGACTAGCCAAATTGGTAAGCACTGGGTTCAAGTGAGAGACTGTACCTCAACACAGAAGGTAGAGAGCAATCAAAGAGGACATGTGAATACACATACACACACCCACAAAGGCTGGAGAGTTAACTCAGTGGTAGAACACTTGCCTGCCATGTGCAAGGCCCTGTGGTCAATTCCCTAAAGCACCAAAAGATAAAAAGTGAGGTTGAGGTAAGAATCCAGGTAAGTAGGGAGGAAGAACACTCATGGGAAAAGTGGAGGCATAGAATACGGGCATAGAGGAGCAAAGAGGGGGCAGGTGGACTGCAGCATTTTGATCAAGGTAGAGAACGTCACAGAACCAGGAAGGAGGGGTGGAGGCAGGGGCCAGATGAGTGTGTGTGAATTACAGTTGAGCCTAAGAGCTGCGGGAAGCTGTTAACGGAAAGTGACATGGTCTGAATTTACAACTTTTCAAAAGCATCATAGAGCCTCCTTCTACCCCTGCAATATTTTAATTGTGAATCACCCATGGATGAGATTTCACTCGAAAAATGAAGAGGTCATTCTGTTCTAGAATCTCAGGAGGAAAATCTACCAGGAATTTGATGCCTATGCTTGTTTCCTCCCTTGACCCTTGGACAGAGGGTGAACAAATTTCCTTTTCAAAGTTTGAAAGGATCATGAGTCTGGAAAGCAAGAACCCATCAGTGGCTGCCCTTCTCCCTCTCTCCAGTCTGGGAAGCAAAGTTATCAAGAGCCTGTTGTACAACAAACTCTAAAGAATAGACCCTGAGGGGCCCTACTAGCAGGAGCATGCTGGGTTAGACAAAGGTTGATGGGTGGTCTCAGGGCTGTGTTCAGGAGGCCTCAGTGACATGCTGTTGTGCCTGCCCAGAATCCAGCCTCTTTCCTCTACATTATATGGGGTCAGCTCTCTTCCTGGTCCTAAGATTGAGATGGCCCAGGTCTGACCAATCAGGCATCATGTTACCCTCATCTTGCTGACTGATGTCTACAGTTATGGCCCAATCAGAACCAGAGATTCTATTTTTTGAATTTTGAGGAAATGCCAGTTGACAGCGAATATTTCTTTCCCCTCCTCCTGGGTTTGCTGATAGAATTAGCTATAAACTCTGGGCTGCTGGTGTCCTTCTTACCAGAGAGGCTAACAAGGAACAATTAAGCAACACGATGGGGAACGGAGGTAGAACCGCATGGCATGCCACCTGAGTCTATAAATCCAGTTGGAATTACTGGTGGTTTATATGTATGAACAAATAAACCAACTTTTTGTTGTTGTTGTTGTTGTTGTTTTACCCAATTCCATCTGGATTAAGTTTCCATGTCTCGCTACCCAGAATCCTAACTCTTGCAGGGGCAATAGCCCATCCTCATCAAATTCTCACTACATTTCATATCAGTAAATTTCAGAAATAAAGGAGATGAAAGTGGACACTGCTAAAGAATGCCTTCTCTGGCTTGTTTCCTTCTGACATGAGCATCAGGAACTTCAGAACTCTCACAAATGAGAAGAAAGAGAGACGAAATAAGGGCACACAGTCCTGCTGCACAGGCTAGGTTCAAGCTACACTCTCAGAAAGGCTTTCTCAACTAGACAGCTCTGTAGGAGAGTTGCCCTCTCCACCAATAGCTTCTCCCTGACAGTTCCATCAAGAACACAGAGAGTTCTTTCTTAGCTTAACTCTCTGCTCTGGATCAGGCTAGTATGTCAAAAATGAAGGAAGGAAAAGAGGAAGGAGAAAGTAAACAGAAGAGGGGAGAGAAGGAGGGAAGGAGGGAAACAGGGAGGGAGAAAAAATGAACTCCTGTCAGTGGATCTCAGTGTTGACTACAATTCTGACTCACAAAGCATACGAATGCTTGGGTTCTAGCTCCAAAATGTCTGGTTCAATTCATCTTAGGTGGGAAGAAATACTTGTTCTCTTCAAGGACTATTGAGTAGGGCCCAAGTCTTCCTAATCAAAGTGTTTACCAGTATCACTGTCACCCAGAAGTAGTTATAAATGCCAGTCTTGGGCTCTACCCCAGGCCTGCTGAATTCAAACCTTGCTGATAGCCATTTCCTCTGAATTGAAGCATTCCCTCCAGGAGGGAGGAGGAGGCTCATGAGACTCCAGTAAACAAAATGTCCATATCTGGGAAAGTGTAACCTCCTGAGGTTCTTGAAGGTCTCTCCCCAGCCTTGTTGAAGGGACAAACACCTGCTGGGGAAGGAGACTGGCCAGCCCAGCCGCAGACAACTCTCGAACCCACAGAGTTGCCTGCAAGTTGCGAAGCTTCCATGAGTTGTCACCCATGTTGGAAAAAGTCTGTCACACAAACAAACCTGCAAACCCCCAGATGATAGGTGTGTATTCACATTCAAGGCATGAGATACTGGAACTCTCTACAAACCAACTTAAGCCCTGGGGAGACCTTTGACATAACTCTAAACCCTGTAGCCTTCATGCTTTCTACAGATAAGCCATCTACTCTGGAAGAAAGAGCAAGTGTAGCTCCCAAAATGAAGATGAGAGGACCATTTCTCCTAGGGAAAGAGAAGGAACTTGCACCTCTGTGACTCTGTATTGTGCCTGCTTCCCCAACATGATACCCTGTTCTGTGTAACAGACACTTAAATCACCCACAAATAGAGCAGCCCAGAGTTACAACTTCAGGCAGCACCACACAATTACAACCAAGGAATTCCCAGCTAATTCCCATTAGTGCTCCTTAATACTGACAACCTCCTCCCTGATGTGATCACCCTGGTGACAGGCTGGACCAGCAGCATGCCTTCCTCCAAGTTGACTTCAGCATGACTGTCAGTCACCAGGAAAATGCATCTTGAGTTGGGACTAGGATTCTGTACTTCCAACCTGGAAGCGATGTTGCTCTGGGTCATTGAGTTTTGAAGATACCTTCGAATTCACAGATCTATAAGAAGGCCCTCCGGGAAGCATTCCTGTGCTGAGAGTGTTCTCCAGAGAGATCTCATTTTATTCTAACAATACCATAGGTTGGAACTATGAGACGTTATACCCATTTTTCATCTGAGACAAATGAGATCCAGAGCCCCCCTCTAGGAGCACAGCTGAGTTTCCAAATATGAATACCAGAATCACCTTAAGACCTTTACAAAATCTACTCCACTGAAGAAGTCAAGTCTCAATTGGGCTTAAGGATATTTATTTTGAAAAGGTCTTCAAATAATTACAATGTAACTGACTGTCTGTTCTGAGTCATTTAGGGGAATCGCTGATTAAGATATCACTACCTGTCTAGAACAGATCAGGGAAACTCTCATTCTTCCTACTTCTTTTCAAGGCAACTCATATCTTACTTCTTTATGTCCTTGAAACCTAGCCCAACATCTGCCAAAAAGCAAGAGTTACTGACTCACTGAATGAATTGAGATATGAATGGTGAATGGATGCATGCGCTCAGGGAACGAGGAGAGGAAGCAGGGAAGAATCAGTCTAGGAGTTCTCATATTGGGCCCATAACCCATAAACTTGCAGTAAAGTACTTGCCTCAGAAGCAGTCTTTTAAATGTCATAGATAGAGAATAATGGGTATGCTCTTAGTGGTGGGCAGTGTGTGAGATTCATACACTCACCTTATGTAGCAAAACCTTTGCCAATTTATGGCAGAGAGTAGGAGGTTAGAGAGCCTGACTGTCTGGAGTGATGGAAGCTCCCTAGGCAGCAGGGATCAGCCTTAGGCTATCACCTATTTGCAGAGAACAGGCCTCCCTGGGCTCGTTATATCAACTCAAGCATCAAGCATCGCCCAGGCCCTCTCCACCCACTCTTGTTTGCCCTGGCCTCCTTTTTGTCCTAGTTTCCTGCCTCCCTCTCCATTTTGTTTCCTTCTTTTCAAGGCTCTGGTCCCCCCACCTCCACCATTCTCAAGATACAAATCCAGAAGCCCTTTCCTAACGAGGGCTAGCCTCTCACCATCAAGAGAATAAATCCAATCTGGGCATGGTGGCACATCCTTTAATCCCAGCACTCAGGAGGCAGAGGCTGGTGGATCTCTGTGAGATAGAGGCCAGCTGGGGCTACAGGGAGACCCTGTCTCCAAAAATGGGGGTATAAGTTCAGTCAGAAGTTGGGGAGTTTGCTCAGCTGTAATGTGCTTGCCACACAAGCATGGAGGCCTGAGTTTGATGCCCAGCACCCATGTGAGTCTGGGTGCAGAACCTCATGCCTATAATCCCAAAACTACAGTGACACACAGGAAGATCACTGGGGCTGCTGGCCAGCCAAAAGACTAGCTTAAACAGTGAGCTCCAGTTTCAGTGAGGGACCTTGTCTTCAAAAACAAGGTGGAGAGTGACTGAAGAAGACACCTGACATAGACCTCTGGCCGCCTCCACATGCACATATATACGCATGCATACTCCCACACACATGCACACAGGAACACACACACACACACACAGCATAGGTCCACAAGCATCCTCTTAAACAAGTACTAAGTGATGCTGCTGCAATCCCCAGGTATGCTGTAGCTCAATCCCGCATAGGTCCACAAGCATCCTCTTAACCAAGTACTAAGTGATGCTGCTGCAATCCCCAGGTATGCTGTAGCTCAATCCCTCTTTCAGTTGACCCCACACCATGCAGTCATTTTCCCAGGCAATCCCATGGGTTCCAAGACCATGTGTACACTGAAGATTATAAACCATACAGCTTGAATGTCAGTGCATCCTCTGGCCTCCAGCCTGTATGCCTTGCTGTAGGATGAAGATTTCCACATTGGACTCTAACAGAGATCTTAAACCGAGAATCAAACCTCTAACTGTCATCCACTCTTCTCTCCCACGTTCCTCCACACTTCTATTGTGGGTCCACCCAGTTTCTCAGCTGTCCTTAACCATGAATCTTCTTTCACTCCCAGAGTCCATTTTTCAGCACCCAGAAGACTCAAGCTTCAGGATATGCACCCAACTCTGACCCTTGCTCATCAGCCTCTGTCATTGCCCTGGTCCAATCCACCATAATCTCTCCCCTTTATAATTCTAGGGCTCACCAAACTTGCCTCTGTTCTTCCTGCTCCCAATTAGTCTCCACAGTGAGGTCAAAAAGAACCTTTGAAAATACACAGTATTTCACATCTGCCTTCTGCTTACAGCCTTTCCAAAAGTCACTATCCATGCTCCATCCTGACATCCCATTGTGCCTTCAAAATCCTGCTCAGTCACCTTTGCTTATGTTCTCCCTGGTCACAATAATATTGGATGTTTGTGTCCCAATACCAACCACTGTCCCAAGTCACTCCGATACTCCAGAGCCTTGCTCAGATGGCATGTCCTCAAAAATATTTAAGGTTTAGATAGATAGACAGATAGATGATAGATAGATAGATAGATAGATAGATAAATGATAGATAGATGATAGAAGATAGATAAAGATATAGAGATATAAATATAGATATAGACAACTATGTGGGGGAAGGAAGGAAGGAAGGAGACCAAAGGGAGGTGGGAAGGAAAGAGAGGATAAGTGTTGAGGGAAATAAAGACAAATATCACATATACTCTCATGTCCTGAACCTGGATTCACACACATGACATGAAAGCACAAAGAGGTCTATCTGGAGGATGAGGGCCATCAGATAGGGAAAGAGGGGATGAGGGTGTGACTGATGTTAAGCATAAGCAAATTACAAGAACATGTATGCAATATGTCCTAAAGAACACTTTTTGTACTTACTACGAAATTTAAACATTTTAAACTTGAAAATTTTCGTGCCTTGCCATTCCTCCCTGTTTCTGCAGACATCATCTTGTTTCCTTCATACTATTAACAACATGAGCACACAGAATGCATCCATTCGAGTATTTATTTATTCATGGTCTCTCCCCTTTCAATACATGTAGACTTCATGTGACCTTTGATCTACTGCATCCTTCATGCCTTAGGCAGTGTCCGAAACAAAGGAGACATTCAGTCTCATTAAACAAGTGGGTGAATTATCTTCTCCTGCTCAGTTCAGTCCTGCATTAATCTGGATTATAAGAACTGTGCTATATAACATTAGTGCATCCTTCATGATATTGGCATCTCGTTTTTCAACTAACAGTCTCAATGAATGTTTGTTACCATGAATCTTGTTAAGTAAACAACGATCCATTTCCATCACAGATTTCTATACATTCTTACTCCATTTTCATTAAAAAGCCTGAATGCTTATGGAACAGAATACAAGGATACACCACAAAGTGAAATTGAGATAAATTTTGGATTGTAGGATGATGGCTGAAGTTTAGTTTCTTCTTAACAAGATTGTATTCTCATTTTTTTCTGTGGCAAAAAAAAAAAACTGTTGCTTTTAGAATCAAAATCTAATAGAAAAAAGTTAATGTCTGCTTAGAGGTAAACAACAAAAAACTATAGTCATCTAATACTCTGTGATGAACTACCAGGCCTATTCTTCGACTGCCCACAAACAAGTCACGGTCTTCTGTGCAATGCTTCAGGACTCGGTTTATTCCCACAGAATAGGGAAACATCTCTCCCCATAGAGAATCCTGATGAGGTTCAAATGGAAATATCAAAGTGAGAGCACCTTGAAAACAGAAACAGCAGGAGGTTTGGAGGGATGCTTTCTAGGGCACTGGTGTAGGTATTATGGAATCCTTTTCCAACCTAGCAAAGACAACTGCATTTTGTGCTTCATCCCTAAGGGATGATGAGTCATGGAAATGTGAGACCCTGTAGAGAGGCACATGGAGGGACACACACTTCATCTTGCAGTCCACTAGACTCTTGCATTATTATTACCTAAGTACCCACCCACAGGCTACGCATAAGGCCCAATGGCTCAGGGCACTGTCCTGGAATGACTCTTCCAGCAAGAGCTAAAATCAGGAGACTGAACAAAACACGGTTCCTTCCTTTTCTCTTTCAAGTCCCACATAGACTCTCAACCAAACCACAACCTAACCAAATACCCCCAATAAACACATTTATGCATGTGGCAAGACAGACTTCATTGACGTTCTGACAATTTCCCTTTAAAAATGAAAGTGCTTTTGGGAGTCTGTGATATTTCACTCAAACAGAGCTGAATGCTGCAGACCTAGGCAGCTAGCAGATACTGGCACCGGCTCATTAACCCTGTCTAACGTCTCCTTTCACAGGCTCAGGGAAGAAGGCTCATTGGGCAGCCATCCAACGAGACCTCCATTAATTTCCTTATGCCTACATGGCCTCAGTTTCCCCATCTGTAAAATTAAGAGAGGCTAGAACAGGGAAGCAGGTAGGGCTGTATCTCACTTATGACCTGGTACTATGCTATTCTTTGAAATTCAGAAGAAATTAGCACAGACACTCACCCCACTGCAACAAGTGACCCAGGCCCCTTCCCATCACTCCAGGGACCCTGAGGCTGGGGAAGGAGCTCTAGTTCTCCAATTCAAGGTCTCTGGCTCATTAGTTGGTTTAGATTGCAGATCATCAGGTCAGCATCTTACACACACTCTTCTCACATCATGTCTTCTCATTCATGGCACTCCTCCTCACCCTTCATGCCCCCAGATGCCACCCCCAGATGTCTCACTCTATGAAACATTTTCTTGTCAGCTTGGGTCAGCAAACTGTACCCTGAAACAAAGCAAAGTACTTGAAATTGGAAATAAGTATCCTGATCTTTGCATCTCCAGCCATTTCTCCCATCAGGAATCTCTCCCCTCCTCTACAAGCTCCTTTTTCTTCCTCTCCTGCTCATTCACAGCCTTGACTCTTACTAATTATGCAGAACAATGTGTCTTTCACTTGGTTCTATTGTTTTCTAATAGCTTATGTTCTTTACGCTCCGTAGTTTAATACCTAAAAGAGTCTATTAAAATAGGTCTAAGGCAAGGACAGTTTTTTCTAGAGAACTTATGGTGCCAACTGTTAAAAGCTTTTTTTTTTTTTTGAACCCTTATTTATATACCTGACACTGGTGTCTAATTCTATGCTTGAAACAGGCATTGCTAATCAATCTCACCACTCCTAACCACTAGCAGGCTATCTTCAATGGACAGATGTAAGCAGATAACTACCAACTGATAATCTTTGCCATGCTAGGTGTAATCTCTTCACGACTTCTGACTTCCTAAAGGCATCAGTTTCCTTCCAGTTTTGGCTTACATTATAGGAAAATATATTGAATAAACTCTAATGAGGGTATTATTAATTAGTTCCACAGAAAAATCCCAGATAGGGCTGAGACAGCTCAGCAGGTAAAGAGCTTGCCAGATAAGCCTAAGGACCAGAGTTCAGATCCCCAGAGCCCATGCAAAACCCTTGCAAGCATGGTGGCTCCCAGTAATCCCAGTCTGTGGGAGGCAGAGACAGGGAATCTCTGGATCAAGCTGGCTAGCCAGACTAGGTAAAATAGCATGTCTGGGTTCAGTGAGAGACCCTGCCTCAATATACAAGATGGATACCAGATCTCAACCTCAGGCCTCTCCACACATGTTCACACAAGTGAACATACATACACACACATACACACGACATACAAATAAATAAGAAGAAAAGGTTCAGATGATCAGAATAGGACTTAACCTTCACTACAGCTTCTCTCTCCTCTTAGCTCTAAGTCTGCCACAGACCCTAATGTAGCCCACATTTGATCACATCTTTGGGTTAAAATATAAAAGATTCTGGTTACGTTAGAATAGAATGGCTCCAAACCAGACAAAATCCAAGCATGGAGGAGAAAGGGGGGAAAGGATCTCCATCCCTAGGTTTGGAACTATTGGCAATTGGTAGCTGCTGGGAATAGGAGAGCCAGTCCTTAAGGGTGTGACACTGGGTAGGTTCACCAGGCTCCAAGGGATGGATTCCCACACAAGAACATTTTTGGGGAACACAAGTTAGACTCAATAGGCTTTGGACAAATAATAGAGGACATGAACTGAGGGGGTTAGGGAGGTGGAGGTGGATCTGACAGGAGGGAGGGGGCTCTGAATATGATCAAAATACATTCTGTGAAATTCTCAAAGAATCAATAAAATAAGTCCAATTAGATAGCTATTGGTCCCCCCACCCCCAGGTAACAGTGCTCTTACTGCACCAATAGAGGTGGTTTGCTGTGCCAGTTGTTACGGCTGTTAGGTTTAAGGGCTGGGTTGGACCACTGATTGATTTTCTCCCTTTGCAGTTTGTATATTATCATCTAGCATTATGAGGGCTAAACTTCAGGTAGAAGACTTCCAGGTCAGTTCCTGCTCCATTGCTTCAAGTCCTGTATCCTAAGTATATCCTGTTCCCAGCAGTAGGGTCTTATCTTCTAGTTCTGGGAGATAACCAAGAGCTCAGTAATAGTCTGTGTTATTTTGGGAGTCTCTTGGACCGCTCTCACCAACCACTCAAAGAGGTCTCTCCTGTCTGGCACTATGCTCCCTGCCATATAGCCCCCATATATGCACTAATGTTCAGACACTATATGTGCATTTCTCAGGGGTTTTCAGGGGCATCACATTTCCCTCTGGGTTCTCTAGTTCCCCAAGACCCACTCATCTCTACTCTTTCCTCTCATCCGACCTCCCTCCTCCCTCCCCAGTCCCAGCACCCTTATTATCCCTCCCCTCCCCCCATAAAGCCCTCTCAATGGGAATGAATTCTTTGAGGCGCAGCCAAATACACATGGCTAGTGTCCTAGTTTGTTCTTCACTGCTGTGACAAAATACTCTGACCACTACCAACTCGGGGAGGAAAGGGTTTATTTGGCTTACATCTCCCAGGTCACAGTTCATCCGGGAGCCCAAGGTAGGAACTCAGGGCAGAAACCTGGAGGCAGGAGCTGGAGCACAGGCCATGGGGGAATGTTGCTCACTGGCTTGCTCCCCTGCCCCCTGCTCAGCCTGCTTTCTTATGCAACACAGGCCCACCTGCCCAGGGGTGGCACCACCCACAGTGGGCTGGGCCCTCCCACATCACTCATCAAGAAGATGCTCTTCAGACATGGCAACAGGCCAGTCCAATGAAGGCAATTCCCCAATTGAGGCTCCCTCAACCCAGGTGTGTCAAGTTGACACTAAAGCTATCTAGAACAGCTAGAGAGGACATAGATTCTAGAGAAAACTCTCTGTCATATCTCTAGACAAATGAAATTTCTTACTATATGCTAAACATGGATCCTTATATTTACAGACAAGCAAACCATACACCACTCATCAAAGAAGCTTCTTTTTGCAACAGATGGAAGCAACTGCAGAATCCCACAACTGGTCAGACACAGAGAATATACATCTGAGAGATGCCCAGTCCTAGGTGACACATCTACAGTTGAACTTCTACACCTAAGGCTCATGGAACATAACAGAAAAAGGGTAGAGAGAAAACTAGTGTACCCCTCAATTCTCACCAGTGAAGCTTCCTTATACAACAGAGTATAATGCACACAGAAGGCCACAAGTGGCCAAGTTTTAAAGAATAGGAAACTGAAGAGTGTGTCCCTGGATAGGACTCCTATATTAAACCTCACCCACCCACAGCTCAGGGACCATTGCGGAAAATGGGACAGAAAGATTTTAAGAGCCAGAGCTGGTTCGTGAACATAGGAAAGCAGAGGCTTTCTGGCCACTGGAAGCTTGCACATGTGAACTTATGGCAATGGTGGCATCAAGCACACGACCCATGCCAGTTCAAACAGATAAGGACCCAGAGTGGAATGAGGGAAATGGGTGCAGACCAGCCCTAGAATGGGAAATATTGGAGACTGGTTACTACTGGGTGAGGGAGAATATGCTTTACTTATGATCTCTAGATAAGCTGACTAGACTCCAGTAGATGAATTCGCGCTGACAGACATCTGTTTACAAATGCTTGACTGGATAGGACTTAACATGTATGGTGGAATACATGAAGTCCAGAGGGAGGCTGGGGTTATGGATGGGGAAGAGGGGGTCTACATTGATTAATAACTGTTTCATGAAATGTACAAAAGTTCAATAAAATGTTTTAAAAGAATCAACAAAATATTGTTTAAAAACAACTCCCCCTAAAAGAATAACATGGCTCCATCCTCTACTCAAAGTACTCTCCCCCCTATTCTCCTTATCTTGATTTTCCCCCACCCCCATTCTCCTGGCCTTGACTTCCTCCTACTCAACTTTTAGGCTCAATGGAGGTGTCGCTTTCTCTAAGAAGACATCTCTGATACCGTCTCCTATGACTAGGTTATGCCCTTCCTGCCTTGCTGTGCACTCTTACAGTACCCGTCCCCAATCCCAATCCTCATTTCATTATATAGTTTTATTGATTGTCTACATCCCAACTAAATTCCAGACATACGAACATAGTAGATGCTCAGTAAATATTTACTAAAGGATTGATTGATTATTGGCTAATTAATATTTGCTTTGTAGGTAGTTTATGAGACTTAGAGGTGTATGCTGGTTATAAAATGCTTAGCAAAATGCCTGGTCTATAGGAAGTACTTCATAAAGAATAGTAATGATTTTGCTAATAGAGGACTTAATGATCCCTCTACATATCACCAAATTTAATCTTCATAAGAACACATACAAAGATGCCATGACTGTTCCCAGGGGATAGATGAAGAGCCTGAGGTTCAAAGAAGTGACAAGCCTTGCCCAGTGCTATTGGGTGACAGCTGAGATGGACACATGGATGGCTTATCCTCAGAGTCTCTGCCTGTGAGCTGCCCAAGAGGGAAGAGACATTGGCAAAGAGACTTGAAGGTGAGTGAGGTTTCCCAGGAAAGAAAGTCAGGTGTACTAAGGCTCTGAGCCTTAGAGTCTAGAAACCGGACCTCCAGTGCTTCTCTGGCCAATTTTCAGATCCATATCTTGAGACTTAAGCTTTCTCAGTCTCAGGGGGCCCCTATTGAAAGGGAGAAGTAACGCCTCTTATTTCATTATAAGAATGAGACAAAATCTCACAAACAAAGCACTTGGTATATTGCCTAATCTACTAGGTATTAACTCAGAAAAAACAGAATCCCTCTCTCTCTCTCTCTCTCTCTCTCACACACACACATACACACACACACAAACATATTTTGAGTCTTAGAACTTTTTCATTTTTTATTTATTATTGTTATTTTATGTGTATAAGTGTATTGTCTACATGTGCATAAGTACACCTGTGTCATGCAGTGCCCGCAGAGGTCATAAGAGGGCACTGGGTACCCTGAAACTGGAGTTACAGACAATTGTTAGCCTCCATGTGGGTTCTGGGAATTGAACCCGGGTCCTCTGCAAGAGCAGTCAGTGCTCTTAACCGCTGAGCCAGCTCTCCAGCCCCCAGAATTTTTTTAAAAACTAAGCAAAGAAGCTGAGTAAAGGTATAAAGATGACTCATGGGGTGACCTGGGTTCAGATCCCCAGACCCCAGTGCAGCAGAGCAAATTCTGTAATTCTAGCACACCCCTAAGGGATATGAGAGGTGGAGACAGGGTTTCTAGAGGCTCTTGCATCAGCTAGCTTGGCATTCACAGCAGCAGACAGCAGGAGACCCTGCCTCAAGCAAGGTATAAAGTGAGGACCAACACCAGAGGTTGCCCTCTGACCTCCACATGTGGCAGGTGCATACTTGCATTAGCACACAGGAATATGTACATGTGGATACACACATGCACACACACAATAAATAAAATAAAGAGAAAGATGAGACAAAAAGATCTCTGCTCAGTGTATATGTGTTTTGGGAGAGAATAGAATTTGTTGCTCTAATGCCTAAAAACAAAGAGAAATTATTGGGTACAATTAATTGTTCAAACTGCCAGAGATTTGAAAGTAGAGGGAATAAACAGATGCTGCCCAGAGCTCTGTGCTCATTAACTCAGAGAAAGGATCCATTTCCCATGCATGATTAACTCTCCATCGTCAGTGATTTACACAGCAGATGATCAAAGAAGAATTCATTATCCACAGACAGTCTGTCTGAGTTCCAGGCATTCAGCCGCCACAGGACAGCTCTGTCTCTTTAACTCCTCAGGGTCTGTGGTTAGCATCTTGACCCAGAATTATGTTGTTTATCTTTGGTCCAGGTCTCCCAATGGCTCTAAAAAGATCAAATGCAGCTCAGGGTAAGCCGCAAGACCTCCTGTGCTTCATGACCAAAAGGGACCCAGCATCAAGCTGTCTTTCGTCCACTGCATCTTGCCATTGCTTCAAGGGACAACTGTGCTCTTGAATAAAATGCCAAGCATGAGGAGATTGAAGGCCAATCAAGAAAGCCCTCCAGGACTAGTTGAAAATCAACAACACAGACTGTGAGGTCAATCCTTGGAGATTTGCTCAAGTTTTATTGAGCATCTACTATGATACTACAAGTTGAGTTCACTATGGCCTCATTTCTCCACACTGGCTAGAAAAATGTCTTCCGGAATGACCAAATGATTTCCTTCTGTGATAGCAGACAGAAATCCAAGGGTTTCCCTTCCCTTCTGGAAAAGTATAAAGCTACCAAGGGTACAGGGTCGTAACAGAATCTTAAAATCAGTCATGGTCAGAAAAAGCAAAGACCTAGTTTAACCTAAGCAGTAGAGTCAAACCTGAGAGTCACCGCCTTCTAGAGGGCTTTACAAGTATTGCAAGGGAAATGGCATGTCTTGTGCCCAGTACAACTACTTTTCAAAAGTCTATAGATCTACACAGAGAACAGGAAGCAATCTATTCTGAAGAAAGAGCAAGGTCTTTTGACTTTGTGATCATTAAATAGTTTTACACTGCTCACCAGGAACCTGGTTTTGTTGGGAAGACAGTGTTAATTCGGATGCATGAAAGGTTCAGGATTGATGTAATTAGGGAAAAGAGACGTGAACAATGAGGCGGTGACGTTTCCAGTGTCCCTGTCTGGACCAGGGCTGTTCTGTGATAGATTCTTCACTAGGACTCATATACAGGAGAATTTCTCATAGAACTAAATTTATTTGATTACTAAAATGATTCCTTATTTTGAAATAATACACATGCTTCCCCTTTTCTCTTGTGTGTGTTTAAATAAGTTTCTTTTAAGAAATGACAAAACTTATTTCTTTGAAAGATCTTTTGGCAAATTCAAAAGTTGACCAAATCTCTATCAGAACTCTCTGCTTTTTTCCTTTTCTTTTCTTTGTTAATATTATTGGTTCATGAAATCTCCAAATCAGGCTGCCAGGGCTATAAATAAAGAAGGTGCAGATCAAGTTCTACGCCAGTATAGCTGAGAGGGCAAGATGTTTCCCCACCTGAGTAAAATCAGAAAAGGCTTCCACAGAGTAGGCATTTCAGTTGAGGCTTTATAGATGAATGGGCCTTTTATACATAGAGATGAAGGTGAACTTGAAAGGTCATTCCAAGTGGAAGACACAGCCAGAACAAAAGAGGTGGAAACAGAACCTCTAAATCAGCCACCCTCAAAAATAGCAAAGACCTAGCTTAACCAGAGCAGTAGATTCTAACCCAAAAGCCAGCGCCTCCTAAAGAACTGTGAAGGTATTGCAAGGTATGTGTCATGTACTCCCTAGTGAAAATACTTTTCAAAGGTTTATAGATCTAATCATTCAACAGCATTACTCAACTCATCGACGTCCTTGGTCAACAGATCATCTTTTAAACAAAGTGACTGCTAATAAGGGAATTCATGATTTTTTTTAATGTCAAGATAGATGTTTATGCCCATTTCCTATCCATTTATTAAACAATTATTTACTGAGCCTGCTGTGTGCAGGACACTATGAGAAAAAGAAAAAAAAGCCGATCTATTTACCAATAATTGGAGCAGAGACATCAGTGAGAAAGTGATTGTAACACTAGTGAAGAGGAGAAGGAAAAACAGACCAAACTGGAATGGTGGCAAAGAAAAGGTGGGGAAATTGCCAGGCTCAGACATGATTTAAATAATAAATCTGATTTGTTGGGGTATTTAATGGTTGATGGCTTAAGAAAAGATAAAGAACCAAGAATTACACTAAGATTTTGGCCTGGACAACTAGGCAGACTATGCTAACACTGAAAGGTTTCTTTCCTGTTGCTGTGATAAAATACCCTGGCAAAACAACTGAAGGAAGGAAGAGCTTATTTTGACTCATGATTCCAGAGGAACACAGTCCGTGATAGTGGGGCAGGCATGGCAGCACGACAGCAAGGACAGGAGGCTGACTGGTCTCACACTCAGGAAACAGAGTAATGGATGAGTGCTATTGCTCGGTTCCATTTTTTTTTATACAGCCCAGGATCTCAGCCAAAGAAAGGTGTTACTCACAGTGTGCTACTCTTCCACCTCAATTAATCAAGGTAATCCCCCATAGGCATGCCCAGAGGCCCTTCTTCCTGGTGACTAGATTATATCAAATTGGCAACTAACACTACCCATCACAGATGCTATACCACAAAAGGTTGAGCTTCATTGAAAAATAATGAGGATTGTGAAGGTGAGATTGAGAGAATAATTAAAATAACCCTGGAGACTGGTTCAAGAGTGGAAGGGCCTTAAATATCATACCAAGAAGTCTGGACAGTCATCACTGGGCACGTATCATTTCCAAGAAAGCAATTGTGAGCACCAACCGTACACAAGGCCCTCCCAAAATACAAGAATTGGTCTAGAGGGGTCACCCTCAAGAGTCAAAGATCAGGATGAATGTTCAGTCTTGGAACAGAAGAATAAAATAGGTTGTTAGGAAACTGAGATTCTTGAAATATCAAGATACAACAGGAGAGGCTGGAGAGATGCCTCAGCAATTAAAAGCACTGATCGCTCTTGTAGACAAGACAGATCTGGTTCCCAGCAACCCCAAGGCAGTTAACAACTCCAGTTCCATGAGATCCAACACCCTCTTCTGACCTCTGTGGACACTGAACAACATGGGTTCACTTAGATATATGCAGGCAATACACTCATACATAAAAAATAAATAATAAAAAAATTAATTTTTAAAGATCCAACAGAAACTTAGAGATCTCCTGGTTGACACTGGGTGGATCTTCTGTGAATTTATATGTTTAAAAATTTCATCCTCTTAGTTTCTGTGTTACATCCTCTGCATTCAGAAGCATCTTTCACCACAGCGGCAGGAATGGACCTCATTGGTACAGCTAATCTTGGTTCACTTCACTAGCCCAGTCATCTATATGCTGGATTCTGTGAACATCAACAGTTGTGCTCACATCTGCTCTAGAGATTGCTTTCAGTCAAACAGTATCTACCTCATCCAGAGAGCTCGTTTGGAGTTCATCTAGTCCCCAAGACATCCTGTATCCAATGACCCACTGACCTGGAGCTGGAAAGGCTTGTCCTGCTTTAGGATAGGTTGGTAGTGCTGCACCATCCATACCCCATGGCTATGAGAATTCCTCTCTAGGGGAGATATAAACATCTACCCCCTTCTCATAAGGTCCCAATGACTAATCAAAATAGGATTCTAGAAGTTCAACCTGGAGAACCAATGAGTTTATTGGGTTTACTTACAGAGAACAGCTGAGGGGTTGCCTACAGGAGCATGGGTGACCCCGAACTTTAATATTGGAAAGTCTTAACCCAGCATGGACTATGGCCTCCTTGTAGCTGCATAGATGATGCCCCCCACATCAACTAGTCTAACTCTAAAGACTCCCTAGACTGCAATTAGGGAAGAATTGAACACAAATGGCTTGAGAGGACTGAGTGGAATGTCAGGTGCAGGCCCAGTGACCCTCCCTACACCCTTCTTTGGTGAAAGAATGCCAACAGTCCACAGGCCTGATCAAGACGGACTGCTGCAAACAACTGATTTGATGAAGATGACAGCTGTTTTGCTCAGAGGCCTTGCTGTATAATGCCTTCCCATGGAATCAGCCATGGTTTCTGGTGGATGTCATAGCCTTCTTCCACTCCTTCCTCACGCCCTCTTCTGATTCTTTTCTCCCTTTTTTCTTAGCTCAACATATCAAGCTCATGAGACTCTAGTGTCTGTCTATGAAGCTCAACCTGGAATACCAGCTTGGCACTCTACTTCTAGCCCAATGCTATCACTAATAACAGCTCATTTTTATTACCTGTTGTGCACCAAACAACTCTTTATATGCCTCTCCTGGTGGGATTTCACAGGCTCAGTGCCACAGCCCCACTCTCAGGTGTAAACACTGAAGCGCTGCAGCACCCTTAACAATCCTCTGGCTTCTGAAGAAGATCCAGACAGCATAGGGAGTTGCACCCCTTGATCTGCACATGATCCTTTCTTCCACTGCAGGTGCTCCTCGGGGCTCTACTTCCTTCTACCAGCCACCCGTTTCTAGTAGCCTTTTATTCACCTCCTCAAAAAGCCAACAGTCAGTTTGTGAGTCTCACAGCTCAGGACCTTCTAAGGCAGAAAATTCCATTTATTTCTATCTGCTTTAGTTTTCTTTCAGAATGCTTTTTTTTTAATTGCCAGTATGCACTTTAGTCCTTCCAAGGACTGCTCCCTCAGCAATATATTTTTAGCATTCTTAATAGGATATCAGTATGGTAGCCTAACAAGATCTGCATAATAACAAAACCAGTTAACATACCAATGTGAATGGGGGTGGGTTTCCACTGGGCCCCACCTCAAGATGAAGAGCTACATGCAATCAATGGATGCTGGGGGTGGGAGGGAATCAGTTTTTTGGGGGGGACTAGCTCAAAGAATCCTAAACACAAGTACACATGAGCACCACTAAATGAATTCAGTTCTTGTCACACACACACACACACGCATACACACGTGTGTGTATTTATAAATGTATGTATGTATGTATATGTAACAATAATCATAGAGGAGAATAAGAAATTGTGAGGGAGGGAGGATGTGGGAGAGTTGGAGGGGGACTGGGATGGGTGGAAATAATGCAAATACAAAACTCGCATAAATAATTCTCACATTTTTTTAAATAGGGCATGTATTGAAGGGGAATGGGTCATACAACCTTCTCTGTGAAGACCTTAAAATAATTGATGAGATACAAGCCTATTCTAGAATTATAGAATTCCCAAAGAACTAAGTGTAATGCCAATAGATGGAAGGGCACACCGCCACACCCTTCTCTGAAAGATGGGGCTTAAGAGGAGGAGAATGATTTTGAAAAGGAAAAAAAAAAGGAAAGCAGGAAAAGGTATGTGGTAAGCACTGCTAAAGGGGGAGGAAAAGGTAAGGAACAAACCTACATGCTTTTCACGGGCTGCTCCTTCTGCTGGACTCTTGTCTCTCTTTAACTATGGAACTCTTATGCTCACACTTCAAAACCAAGTTTTAATGTCATAAACTTTAAGAAAATTCACATGAGTTCTCCTAGATTTCCAAAACACCCACTGATACCTGTGGGCATGCATAATACAGCCCCCTCTCCAAATATAGAACAGCCAGTGCTTAAGAGCTCATTTTCCTGGGTCATAACTCAGCATCAAGTTTTTCTATATTAGTTACTTTCCCCGTTGCTGTGATAAAATACTCTGACAAAAGAAGCTCGAGGAATAAAGGGTTTATTTTGGCTCACGGTTCAAAGGTAGAGCCCATTGTGGTGGGAGCAGCGGGAGCTTGAGGAGGCTGGCCATATTGCATCCCTAGTCAGAAGGCAGAGAGAGATGGGCGTTAGTGCTCAGATCCCTTTCTTCTTTTTGCTCAGTGCAGGACTCCAGCCTTATAACTGATGCTGCCCACATTCAGGGCGAGTCTTCCCACCTCAATTAACATAATCTAGATAATCCAAGTATATCTAACCTAGATGAGCCTTCGAAGGCATGCCCAGAGGCTTGTCTCCTAGGTGGTTCTAGGCTCTGTCAAGCTGACAGTCAATGTTACCATCTCTGCTCCTTGTTAGCTATGTGATGTCGTGCAAGTCCTTCAGCATCTCTAACCCTTGGTTTCCTCGTCAGTACAATAGAACATAAAGTACTTAGTACTGTGTCTGGAACAGGATAAATGCTCAGTGAAATTTTACTAAGTTTCTCCATTACTATAAATAACGATAAAAATGGCATAATTTTCCTATTGTCCATCCCATTAATTTTACTCTAGATGGCCTTGTTGTGTTAATTAAAATTCTTCTCTATGCATCTCTTTTCTTTAACTACATTGCAAGGTCCCTAGGGACAGGAAAAGCATCTTGAACATGTTCATATCCCACACAGCCTCAAGAATAGTGCCAAGTACATGATACATGCTCAAATATTTGCTGAATAAATTCTTAAAGCTTTGGCTACAAGTATAGGTGCTTATTTTGCTTGGCAACAGGACAAATAACATTTATATTTACACTTTTTTTCTAAAACTAATTTATGTGGGTCTTATAATCATAGAATCCCTTTAAACTCTTCCCAAATGATGGCAGAAGCCATCAATTAAACAAACCATTAGATGTATCAACAATCTATTAATCTGTTCTTGGTGGAAGGATATTGGTTGCTTTTCGGCTGTCTGGCTGTGCAGTGGAATTAGACATATCTGGAATATTCAGCTTAGTTTAAGACTCTCCATCAGCACTGCTTACTCTGTGAAATGTGGATTAAGTGATAAGTCTAAGTAGATGGCACAGCAGGTCAGATCACTTGCTGCATAAACATGAGTACCTGAGTTCAAATCCCAGCACCTACATAAAAAGCCAGACATGGTTGTGTGTGTGCCTGTAACCCCAGTGTTGTGGTGGGTGGAGACAGGAGGATCCTGAGGCATGATGGCTGCCAGCCTAGCTCCAGGTTTAGTGAGAGACTCTGTCTCAAAGGCATAAGACAGACAGTGACAGAGCAGGACATCTGAGGTCCTCTTCTAGCTTCCACATACATGGGGACAACTAGAGCTCTCACCTTAGAATGATCAAAGTCTCTCATCTGCTGCTGTGACCATATTAAATGATATAATACATGAACCAGCACCACATACATACACCATACACATAACACATGCACACAAAATGAAAATCCTATAATGTCACAAATATAAACATGGCTATAGATTAATATATACAGACAGCATCCAATTCAGTTTCTGGCATATTGTAAATTGTCAATGCAAGACAGCTCTAAGAATGTGATGGGGGCGGGGGCAGAAATGTCCAGTAGGAAGAAGGCTCAAGCTCTGATTCTGCCAACCACCATGTATGTAGGTGACTCATTTTGATGTCCAGCTTGCACATAATCAAAATGAAATTAAAAGCACCAGCATGGGGACTGGAGAGATGGCTCAGCAGTTAAGAACACTGGCTGCTCTTACAGAGGACCTGGGTTCGGTTCCCAGCACCCACATGACGTCTAACAACTGTCTTTAACTCTAGTTCTAGGAGAATTCAGTGCTCTCTTCTGACCTCCAAGGGCACTGCACAACTCATGTAGGCAATAGACTTATACACAGAAAATGAAAATAATAAATAAAATATGAAAAAGTACCAGCATGTAGAATTGTTATAAAGATTAAATGAGATAGTACCTGCACAATATGAATGTTGAAATGGATCTAACTCAGTCTTTCTTCCTTCAAGCCCAACTTTCTCCACTTCTGCTGTCACATATTCATTTATTCAGCTTAAAAACCATTTGGGAAACACATACTGTGTGCCAAAACCCATGCTTGGCACTAGAGAAAGGGTAAGACTAAAAGAACAGGGTGCCTACCCTCACGGAGTTAACAAGCCTAGCACAGAAAAAAGCAGTCAGCTAATCCATGAGACACTTGAAAGAAGGTCATACAGGAGACCAAAGGAACACAGATGAGGGAGGAGACCTAGCCGGGGCTTCCAGGGCTGGGAGGGAGTATCACCTAAAGCTTCTTCCAGAGAGTCACATAGTAGACACATAGTAGTCACATAGTAGTCACATAGTGTGGCCAGCTGACACACCCTTCTGTCAGCTACAGAATGATGACAGACAATAACTATATTACAGTTGGATCTGCATGATAGATGATGCCATCAAGCTAAGGGAAGCTGTGTTAGCTTCCCCAAGCTACGATAATAAAATAGTCACACGCTCTCACCCAAAAACGACAAAGTCCACGACTTACATGGATGCCTAAAACCATGGACCATACCAAATTCTACATATTCATGTAGGATTTTTTTTCCTGTATGTATCTGTGATCAGGTTTAATTTACAAATCAGTAAAAATAAGAGGTTAATAATAATTTAAAAAATGGATCAATTAGGATAATATAGTGCAATGAAAGGTACTTGAGCCTCACACAGTCTTTTGGCCTGTGTGGGCACCGGCACTCAGGTACACACACGCACACACAATTTAATTTAAAATGAATGAATCTTTTAAAAAGTAAAAGTAATTGCTTTAAAGAGAGCTTTAAAAAGACAAGAAAAAGAAAATGAGGTCCTGGCTTCCTGAAGATTGTCTCAGTTTGCTCAGAATAAGACACAAGGAGACAAAGGCTAAAACCTGGGCATCAGAGACAGTCAACACCCTGGGCTTCCTCACAAGGAACCCTACCCTTAGGCACTTGCTGAAGCTTTTTAAATCTAGGTATGAGTTGAATAAGCACTTTTCCACTTGGGCTGCTCGTCTATAAAGGGAAGATGACAATCTCTCCCTCCCAGGACTGCAGTGTTGCTCAAGAGGGTCTGGAGGTTTACAGAAGCTTTCTACAGGAGACAGAATGCCACTGCCTTAAGGCATCATAGCTTCATTTTAACAACTAGAGCTCTCAACTTAAAAGGATCAAAATCTCTCATCTCTGCAAGTGGCCAGCAGCCCTCTACTGGCCTGGAACTTGCTGCAACCAAGTCCTGGGTTAACAGGATTAAACAAAAGAGCCTGTTGCTTCTGGCCCCGCTAGCAGGTTGCTGGTCATTGATAAAATACAGGCTGTAATACAAAGAGCAACCTCCCCACAGCCACCCACCCCATAAATCATCAGCTACCAGGGGCTATTGGAATTACCTTTGGAAGATGGATGACTTGGAGCTGGAAGGCTGCTTGATAAGGTTTCCCTCTGAATAATTCTGTGTAGAAAGCTGGATTGAGAAATGGGGTCTTTCCACCAGCTCAGCCCCAGTCATGCCACTTCTGCCAGGTGCTTTTGAGATAAACACATTTCTTTGTAGGCTGCTAGGGTGTCTGCAGTGAAAGAAAAAAGCTCATAGTCAATCCCTGAGGAAGCGTCTACTCCCACCAGAAGCCAAACAATGTTTATTATCATTATTATTACTGTTATTTATAGTGCTATTTAATAATAGCCATTACCTTTTATTATCTGTTTCTTATATTCAAACTAATTTGGGAATAGGATTTAATATTGCTTGACCTTTGGATCCCTATTGTCTATATTAAGCTCACAAGAAGCATCTAATGTATATCTGAGGAGTGGGTAAATCAATGACTAATGTCAAAATAACAATACCAGTTATCATTCATTGAGCATATTTTATGTGTCTGGTAATACAAAAAGCACTTGAATTCATTAAATGCTGAAGCTATCACATGAAATAGGCTGTCACTCTCTTCATTTGATTGAATACATTACATCTCAAGAGGTGGTACAACTTCCTCAGTGTGACATAGCCAATGGATGTTGGAGCCAGAACACAGCTGTAGATAATACAGAAATAAATGAATAGGATTGTGTTCCAATAAAACTTTATTTACACAAACAGGCAACAGGCCAAATCAGGTCTACAGGCCACAGTATGAAAATCTCTATTCCACTTGGCTTTGCATTTCCTTCCACATATCTGTTTCCATATCAAAAATATGCTGGCTTTTCATTTAATTATTCACTTTATTGAACTCATTTATAATCCCTGCATTGTCTTCTTGAAGGATTCTGGCACTATGGAAAATATAGAGATCTTGCTAATTATGGAGCTAAGATGCATATTCAATTTCAACCATTCATTGCATAGGTGAGGAAAGTCCCTGCTATGCTGCAATAACAGAAAGTCCCCAAATCTCAGTGGAAGGCATCTCAACTTCAGTTTATTGACTTTTCAGCTTAACACTTTGCTATGCTATAAACTGTAGATCAGTCATCAGCATATCTGGCCTCTGCTCACTAGATGACAGAAGTAGCCCCATAGTTATGACAATCAAAAACATCTTCATGGGTTGGAGCTAGGACTCAGTGGTCAAGAGTACATGCTGCTCAGAGGACCTGAGTTCAGCTCCTAGAACCCAAATCAGGCAGCTCACAGCCACCTGTAACTCTAGCCCCATGGGATCCAGCACCCTCTTCTGGTGCTGCTCATGAGATAGCTCACAGGTACCTGCAAACATGTGACAGACACTAACACAGACACATACACACAAAAGCAATAATAATAATAATGATGGTAATAATCTTAAAAAAAATCAAACATCTCCACACATTGCCATGTGAACTTCGGGTGTTGGAGGGAGGCACAAAAGTCATCCCCAGTTGAGAATTTCTGGGTTAGAGCAACAAAAGCTTCTCACTCATAGCATGATCTCATCATCGGCTCTCCTGGAGAGTTCCACTCCCAATGCAGCAAGGACCCAAGATGCTTCCAGTTACAATTCTGCATCTCAATGCTCTGTACCTTCTACCACTAGTATAGGAAACACTGAAGAACGTGGCCTTCTTTTAACTTTCTTAGATCGAAAGTGGTGTGTGGTATTTATGCCAGCAAGTCACTGGCCATCTTAACCACAAGGAGGGAAAGAAACAGAGTATTTGGTCTTTTGAACTCATCACTTAACCATTCAAGAAACACTTGAGTGATGATCTACCTTGGTCAGTACTATAATTTTGAGTATATCTTGAGGATATCTATGTGAACACAACAGATGCCTCTCTGCCCATATTATATTCATATTCTTGCTTTATTGTACTATTTCAGGTTGCTAAATCCCACATTCAGATCTGGCAATGGGACTGTTATGAAGAGAACACAGGTAGAAATGAGAAGAAAATCATCTCTCCATTCTTTCTGGGCCCCAAACCTCTGAAATCCCATATAGAAACCCAAATCAATACATCCAGAGTTTGAACCTGAGAGAGTTTTCCTTTATTTGTTCTCCTTCCATTCACATGTCTTAAAATAGAGCACACAACTGGATCGTTAGCATTTCATGATGAATCTGCTGGTTAAATCACTTCAGAGTTTCAACAATCCACTCTTAAGCCATGCTGGAGCAACAAACTGCCCCAAGATGAACAAATGAACATAGTTGTGCTCCAATAAAACTTTAATTACACCAACATGCCGAGGACAAAATTGGATCCACAAGCCACAACACGACAACATTTTCTTAACAGTTACAGAACTAACTCCATTTGGACTTTGCATGCCCTGCTTCCATATGGAGCATGGAAGGCTTAGAGAAATAGATATCTGTTCCTTACATAGAGATTCCCTGACAGTTGAGTTTTGCTCTGGCTCCTGTGTTCTTTATTCTAGAACTGAATGAAGGACTGCCGCATTCTCAGTCATGAGTCAGAAGGGAAAGACCAGCGTGGGATCTCTGATTCTAAGAGTTTCCTCTCAGACCTGACATTAACATTCATGTCCACTGAAATTCCATTCACTGTGGTTAAGTCATGTAATGAACTCTGACAATGGTTCACAGGAAGTGTACTTACTACCCCACAATGGACACCAGTAAGGAGCCTTAGTTGACAGATGGGTCTAGCCACTAGAGAGCACTAGCACAAAGAGATCAGAGATGTTACTGAACAGCCATCAATGCACAGGACCAAGAGAACCCCACAGCCAAGAGTTTCAAGCAAATGTATTAAATACTTAACACAATATACCATAGTAGGTCCTCAATTTTGTTCCCCCAGGGAATATTTGGCAGTACTTAGAGCCATTTTCAGCTGTCGCAACAGGGAAAATAATGCTGGAATCTAGTGTGTAGAAACCAAGTGTGTTAACATCCCTTAACACGCAAGTCAAGCTCTCCACAGTGAAGGATCCTACCCAAGATGTGAAGAATGTTGGGACTTAGAAATCTAACTTATTACAAGAGGCAACTAGAGTGTTCGATTCATTCACTCACTCATCATTAGTCAATGATTATCAAATGTCCATTGAGTACCAGGTGGTATACTACACCTCGTGGATACGATGAGCACTAAACGGAACATGATTCCAGTTCAGATGGCATTTACAGTCCACTTGGAAAGACAGAAATTAAGCAAGCAATCAAACAAATGAGAATCTCATTATAAAAAAGAAATAAAACAATGGAACAGAGTCTCAGCATTTAAAGCAACATGTTGGGAAAGGAGGACGTAGAAGATTAAGGAAGTCTTTCCCAAGAAAGGAATGAGACTTCTGAATGGTTTCTAGGGATGAACTAAATAAGGAAGAGGGCCAGGTGTTATGGTGCATGCTTTTAATCCCAGCACTCAGGAGACAGAGGCAGGCGGATCTCTGTGAGTTCAAGGCTAGCCTGGTCTACGTAATGAGTTCCAGGACAGCTGGGGCTACAGGGAGACCCTGTCTCAAAAAGACCAAGTTAAATAAATAAATAAATAAATAAATAAATAAATAAATAAATAAGGAAGAGAGGAAGAGGAAAGAGAGAGTTCTAGGCAGAAAGGTAGGTAGGAGCACACTGCGCTGGAGGACCTGTAGTCAGTGGGATGTGTGCACAGAAGTCTACAGGCAGAAGTAGCACATGACAGCATCAGGACCTGACTCCTTAGGGCTATACAGCTCAGAGGTTGGTCTCTCTCTCACTGATGGAATGAATAGCCCAGTTTGCACTTGGGATGGGTTACCCAGACTCATAAGGAGAATAGTGTGGTTGGAGATGGAGTGGATAAAGGAGACCTATCAGGAAGCTGTTACAGTCTTCCAAGTGAAGGATGACGGGAGCTCAGTGCTGGGAGGTGGGGAAGACAGAGAAAAATGGGTGTGTCTGAGAGCTGAATATGTGGGTAGTGAGGAAAGAGATGTGTTCTAAATGCCTGACCCGTGCAATTGGAGGGATGGTTGCAGGTTGCAGAAAACACAGGAAAGGGACCAGATCTGGGGAAGGGAGAGCAGAGCAACAGTATATTCTATACTAGAATATGAGTTTAAGCAGTGGTTGAGGTGGCCTGCTGAAAATATCAAGAAAGCAGCTTTAAGAATGTGTCTGTAATCCAGAGAGACAAAGTTGAAATTGTTCTTCGAAGAGTCTGTAATCAGGGACTTGGGACATGGCTCAGTGAGTAAGAGCACTTGCTATGCAAAGGCTAAAAAGATGATCATAGCTGCACATACTCCTGCAACTCCACTGATATGGAGGTCGAGACAAGAGGATTGCTGGGGTCTGCTAGCCTAGCTCCAGGTTCAGTGAGAGACCCCGACTCAAGGGAATAAAATGGAGAATGAGTGAGGGTGACACACAATATCCTCCTCTGGCGTCCACATGCACACAGGTACATTCCCCCCCCACATACATAAACCACATATACATTGCATATAACACACACGCACACACACACACATACACACACACACACACACACACACGCACATAGAATCTGTAACTAGTATATAGATGCCAGACTCTTCCGTGAAAGCCACTGGGTTGGATTCTGTTCTAGTTTCACATCTGTTGTGATAAAACATCCTGAGCAAAAGTAACACAGGGGAGGAAGGTTTTATTTTGCTTGCACTTCCAGGTCATAGTCCATCATAGGTCACAGCAGGAACTCAAGGCAGGATCTTGAAGGCAGGCCTACTTACTAGAAACACACCATTCATTACCTCTGACCAAGGAACTCACTTCACAGCCAAAGACATGCAGTAGGAACCTTGGAGGATGCTGTTTGCTGGCTGGCAGGCAGGCTCACGCTCAGCAAGCTTTCTTATACAGTTCAGAACCACCTTCCTGAGGAACAGTGCCATCCACAGTGGGCTGGGCCCTCCTACACCAATTAACAATTAAGACAATCTCCCACAGACATGCCTACAAACCAGTCTAATCTAGGCAGTTCTGCAATTGAGATTCTCTCCCCTGTTAATGTATCTCTTCTCAGATAAAATACGTCAAGTTGACAGTTAAAGCTAACCAAGACAGACTCCTTGCCTGTTGCATCATTTCTGGCAGTAGCCATAGCAACTCTGAAAATAGAACTGATACCCCAAGAATTCAATCATTAATTCAGTAGTCTTGAATGTTTGTGTGTCCAACTTTGTCCTTGAAGGTTAGTAACTCAGTAGCAAGTAAGAGTAAACAAGATTATGGTAGTTTGAGGCATTTAGTATTTTATGACTTCTTCCTTCATAGGAATTGCTCACAACAATTAATTCTTGCTCTTCCATATCTAATCTGGAGCAATTCACTCCACACTGATAGAAATGCTTGTTTATAAAGTGACCTCCGGATTTTAATAGAAGAATAGTATTATAGTTATCTTGGCCTTATACTGGTAGGATCCATTTAATTCAATGGTTTCAAATAGATTTCTCCTCACATGTCAACTTTGATTGATTGATAGTCTTTCCATGGAGAATTAGGATGAGAAGGGTTTAGCTGGATAAAACAAATAGATTGATTAGTCATGTCTGTCATGGGTTTGATATGGAAGCGTGGAACGCAATTGCCCAACTTATTCATCATTTTATGTATTGATAAATTACATTTGATAATATTTTATTATGGAATCTTGCATCTCTGTTAGTGAATGATACTGGTCTATTACTTTTTTATGATGTCTTCATCAAGTTTTCTTACTGGCATTATGCTGAACTTATAACATGAGTTCTGCCAATTCTTTCTCTGAGCTAGCATAATATTGCTATTATTTTGTCCTTAAATATTTGATGAAATATACCTGCAGTCATGAGGAGGGGGGGGTAAAGAGAGGTTGTAAGTTATAATTTCAATTTCTTTAAATAAATGCAAGGTCATTTACATTTTGCTCATTCTCCTATTAACATTAAGCTACAGTTTTCAAGAAATTTGTTCATTATATTTAAGTGTTCTAATTTAACATAAAAAGGGTAAAGGAGCTGAAAACAGAGCAGTCAGGTGATTGCTTTCTAGCTTCTCATCCCAAACCCTTAATAGACATCAGTAATTAATTGTTTTGTTTTGTTAGCTGAATTCTTCTCAGCCTAACTCTGATCCTTTGAAAGTGAAAGAAGTTAAAGTTCAGGTGTGACTGTTGATAATGCCTCAGGCTGTGTAGTAGATGACAGATCAGGTCTAAGAACTCAGGTTTCCAGAACCTCAGCCACTGCTTTCAATCTGCTACACCCAGGTCTGTCCTAGTTCTAAAAGCCACAGAAAGTGTCTCAGGATCTTTCTAGAAATGATAGACATGCATTTTGAACGCCCACATGCTGCAGTGTTGAGCACAGCCTGGTGACAGAAAGAAACAGCAGTTCAAAGCAATGTGGCCCAACTAGAGTCTTAGATCTTAGCAGCCTAACCTGCCAAAGTTGAAGGTTTTGGAAAAATAAACTCATAGATAGAAAGCAAAAGAAGTCTATCTGTTTGGGTTGCCCTGGGAAGTACCCAATGCTGCCTTTCCTGTCGGAGCCCCCAGCTCAGTGCATAAAGCTAGGCTATCCATGCAGATTACTCCTGCCTGAGTCTAGGCCAGGCCACTGGAAAAATCAAGTTCCCAGGGTCCTCTCTGTTCTGACCTACTTACATGTGACATGCCTGATGAGGTCCAGAGTGGCATTAATGGGGACAGACAAGAAGGCAGGTTTCTGATGACCCAAGGGAGATGCGCTCACAAAATTTGGCCCATCGCAGTCCTGAGGGAGATCTGTCCAGGGGAGAGGCATGTATTAAATCTGACCTCAGAGCCCTGCTGACACCATCCCAACAATACCCTTGTGTGCTCATGAAATACTCTGAACTTTAAAGTGGCCTTCAAGGCATAATATTTCCATGTCTCTCCTTTTGCCTTTCCCCCAAACACTGCAGTCATAGAGAGAGATTGGATTATTTTTATTTTCATAATGGCAAGATGTTCTTCCCTCCCTCTGGGTCTTTGCTTAGATAATTCCCTTTGACATTGTTCATTTTCATTAGCCTTGTCATATGAAATCATCAAGGTTTCAGTTCAATGGTCACTATCACAACATCATTTTCAAGTACAAGTCTGAGGCCCATCTCTGTTTCCATAACCCCAGCCATCACCTACGGACAAACTTGTGCACTGTTTTCCATTATTCACCACCAGACTGTTTCCCACCAGACTCTGGGCTACTCACCCTCCTCCTCACTCCATGTCAGTCTCATGATTAATCAGTGACTCAAGGTCTTCATTTACATGTCTATAAACGCATCAGACTCAGCATGTCCAATCCTGGGAGTCCATTCTCCATTGTTATTCCAGAAAATGGCAGCTATACTCATTCATCTGCTCAGGCTGAAAAAACCTTGGCATCATCCTAATTCCTTTCTTTCTAACATGACCTACACCTTATCTATCCTAAACTTATCTGTGAACTTACCTGTGAACTTACACCAACACCTCAGTGTTGCTACCCCTATCCAAGCCACCATCATCCTCCACCCATGCTATTGTAATAGGCTTCTCAATGAACCTCCCTCATCTAAACTTGCTTCCCTAAGGTTTGCTTCTAACACTGCAGCCAAAATAATCCTTCTAAGGGAGAAGTCAAACCACGTGACTCCACCTCTCACAGCCCCACAACTTATCATAATTTGAGCTCAAGTCCCCACCATGGCCAACACAGCCATGTACAATTCAACCAACCTCTGGCCCACACATCTTGTTCATTCTACTCCAGCCATACCTGAATCCCTGCTATTTCTAGAACATACCTAGCAAACTTCTGCCTTCCACCTCTTTCTTTTGTGTTTTATTGAAACAGGGTCTCCTTGTAGCCCCAGCTGGCCTGGAACTTACTGTGTAGACCAAGCTGACATAAGTCTCACAGTGATCCACCTGCCTCTGCCTCCAGAGTGCTGGGATCAAAGGTGAGTGCCACCATGACAGCCCTTCTAATCTGTAGGAAAAGCTTCCAGATGGAGGCCATAGAGTATACAAAGGTTGAAAGGGCTGGTGTGGGAGACTGTAGCCCTTTCCCTCTGACTTAGTTCCCTGTTTCTGTGATAAGAACCATAGCCAAAACCAACATGGGGAGTAAAGTGTTTATTTGGCTTACATTTCCAAGTCACAGTCCATCTTTGAGAGAAACCAAGACAGGAACTGAAGCAGAGACCATGGAGGAACGCTGCTTACTGGCTTGTTCCCCTGGCTTGCTCAGCTACCTTTCTAATACAGGCAGGTCCACCTGCCCAGGGATGGCACCACCCACAGTGTGCTGGGCCCTCCTACATCAATTAATAATCAAGAAAATGCCTCACAGACATGCCCACAGGGTAGCCTGATGGAGGAAATTCCTCAATTGAGGATCCCTCTTCACAGGTGACACTAATCCATGTCAAGTTGATAAAAACTAACAAGCACATCTCCCCATGTTACTTTTGGTCAGGGCATGTTATCACAGCAACAAAAACTCCACTAGAACTGCACTCCCATAGTGCTGAGTTCTCTGGTCACTTCTTACCCCTTAGGATGTTCATCTATTTATTTCAAATATGGCTCTGTATTATATAATTTTCCCCTGAGAACATAGTATTAGGAGGTGGGTATTTTTGCACACACTACATCACACTGTCAAAACACTTAGTCTCTCAATCAATAATTTTGCCAGGGGGTCAATATGGAGAGATATAGCAGTTAGCCACCAACTCCCATCCCCCCATGAGCAAGCCTGCTCTGAGGACATCCACTGCCCTTCTGCTGCCAGTCTGTCCACAGCTCAGCCAGACAAGTTTTTATGAAGCTGGAGAAAGCTCCGTGACAGAGGAGGGGCAAGACCTTAGCTAGGAAGCTGCCACCCATGTACTAACAGATGTCTGTAGGTAAAGGAAAATTCAAGTGGGCCAAAGGGAAAAGCTACCACAGTAAGGAACAAAGTTTTCTGAAAAGATCACGACCCTAGACATGTCTGTGTCAAGGTTTGCAGAAGGCGGGGGAGGGGGGTTGTATTGTTTAGCTATACCTGGTGTATAGAAATTCTCAGCCAAGGAACCAACAAAAATCATGCAGGTCAGAGGAATGGAAAGCAATAACAGAGTGTGAACATGGAGCCAGTTACTTCTGAGAGCTCATGAGGCATCTACCCACCCACTTTGAGTTAATGGTCATGGGCCAGGAGAGTGAAAATGACCTATAAGAGAAAAGACAGCCCCAACTTTCAAAATGGAGATATTCCCACGTGGATGCAGCAGTTAGAAAGAACAGGTTTTCAAGGTCAATGCTATTGAAAGGTCCTTCTCTCTGTCCCACTTCCCTGCTTCAAAGTGTGTGGAGAGCAGGGAGACAGTGGGACAGATCCATCAGTCCAGAACACAGTGGGGAAAAGAATGGGAAACTTGAAGTCAATACAAGACTGAGGTTATAAATGGACTGCATGGAGCAACTGGGCCCTGTGTATAGCTGCTGAGGAAATTACTGACACAGATGTTGTGGAAAATGCTATGGTGGGGCTTTAAAAGATTAACAATAGATTGACTCTATTATCTACAAAGTCATGTCTCAATTTTCATCCAGTGAATATATCTTGATATTTGCACACCTCGATTAATAACAGTATTATTCACAATAACTAAAACATGGACTGCATGAAGGGGTGAGCAAGATATAGCCTATCCACACAGCAGAATTCAAGTCAGTTCTATTGCTTCTCAACTTTTTGTCTAAGACTGAGTGTGGAGTATGTGGAGTAGAATTCAGCCTTGAAAAAGAAGGAAATTCTGACAGATGTGGTGACAGGGATGAACTTGCAGGACACTGCAGTAAGTGAAATGAGCCAACTCAGGTGGAAAAATAGTACATGCTTCACTTATGAGAGTCATTGATCATAGGAAAAATTAGAGACAGAAAGTAGAACAGTGATTGCAGGAGATGGGGGCAGAATGGAGAGAGGGGAAATGGAGAGGGAGCGGATGGAGAGGGAGAGATTAAATGGTACAGAGATTCAGATTCACAAGAGGAGAGTTCTAGAGATGTGTAGTGATAGTTGTACAAAAATAGGAATGGAATTATATAGCTGGTCAATTAAAAGTAGTAAAAGTGATGAAAAAATTTTGTTATGTTCATTTTTCCACAATAAAAATGTTAGGAGAAAAAGAGACCATTGACCATTTGAGTGCTTCCCAAAGAGACTGAGTATAGGGAATCCAACTTAGTAGCAACTTCTCAGATTCTTTTGTATGTGTGTGGTGTGTGAGTGCATGTGAGCACACATATGTAGAAGCCAGAGTAGACACCAGGTACCTTCCTTAATAGCTCTCCACATTATATATTGAGGCAGCTTCTCTCACGTGAGCCTACAGCTCCTTGGTTTGGGCTAGTTAAGCTAGCCTGCATGGTGCTCCAGGGATCCCTTTCCTCTGCCTCTGCAGGCCGGGATTGCACTCAAGCTGCTGTGCCTCCCTGCTGCCACTTACAAAGGTACTGGAAAACAGAATTCCATCTTATGCTTGCACTACAGTACTTTACTTGACAGGCCCTCTCTCCAGGCAAATTCTGATATATTTTCTAATGTTTATCTTTATCCACACGTGTACATGCAGACACACACACATGAGAGAGAAAGAGAGAGAAAGAGAGAGAGAGAGAGAGAGAGAGAGAGAGAGAGAGAGAGAGAGAGAGAGAGAGAGAGAACAAGAACCAAGAAAGGAGCTGTGGCTTGAAACATCTCAACACACCTGCTGGTCTTGCTGGCAGAACACAGTGCCTTTTAGTAGAAATATTTTCTGACTCTGCCAAAACGCAGAGTATCAACAACCATCACAATTACATATCACACATTATTCCACCTGTATTTCAAGACTTAAAACATTTTGGCAGACTTCTGTTCTTAGACATACACATACACATACAGAGAGAGAGAGAGAGAGAGAGAGAGAGAGAGAGAGAGATCTACCAAAGGAATTACAGTTTCTAGATACTTCTGCCCCATGCATGACATGATATAGCTAAATTTTAGGGAATCTGTTAAACATTTATGTGCCCATTTTAACCATTCATGTACCAAGCCATGCAACTATCCCCAGAAGTTGAGACAAATCCCCTCGAAGGTTCTCCAGTCAGTTGTGACCCACTGCCCTTCCACATGGTTCTTTAGCTTCAGGAAGCTTCTTCTCGTTCTGGGTCTGGCAAACTTCTAAGAAGGCATGCAAAGACTAAGAAGGTCCCTAGAGAGAGTGAAATATGTGGCTGTGACCTACCTCTTGTAACATACAAGAGGTAACATACTATAGTAGTCTTCTCCATCAAAGGGCTAGGAAAATACCTCTACTCTTTCACTGCTGATAAGTATTTTAATGAGCAAATTGACAATCTTGTTTTTTTAAGAAATGCAAACTCATTCAGTAAATATGTGTTGAATAAGTTAGCCAGCATCTTTACAATTAGAATCAGAATGGTGCCTACCCAAAGAGAACAGAGTGATTTATGCAAAGAAATCTCTTCTAAAAGATTTGTTTTATTTTTATTTATGTGTATATGTGTGCGTCTGCCACATGTGGACGTGCCCTTGGAGGTCAGAGGACGGTGTTGGATCCCTGGGACCTGGAGTTATAGGTGATTTGGAGCCACCTGATGTGGATGTTGAGAACTGAGCCTGGGTCCTCTGCAAGAGCAGTAACTGCTCTTAGCTACAGAGTCATCTCTCCAACCCCTAAATAAAGTTCTTAAACTGTTCCTGGTTCACAACGAGCACTAGATATATATTAGTTGAGATTGTTATTGATATTTTGTTGAATCCATAATAGGAGGGGAATTGGAATTATCTAGTGTTAGTTTTATGGGTTTTCTGGGAACCCACTGGTCCCTCAAATTGGGCGGGATTTTTTAGATATGAAAACAGATTCAAAGAAATGTTTATCACACAGCTTTAAAATGGCAATCCACAGCTCTCGATTCCAAAGCCCTAATATTCAAATCTACTTTTTCTAAGCTTTTCTAGCAAAATTCAGAAAGGCCCAGAACTTCAGCCTTAATCATTTTTGAAATATCAGCTTTAAAAACAAAATTTCCAGAATGCATCATAATTAGAAAAAATGCTGCTATGGTTTAAATATGAAACACCCCCCACTGGCTCATATGTTGTATTGAAAGTTTGGTCCCCCATTGCTGTGTATTTGGGGAGGTGCTGAAACTTCAGGAGGTAGAGCCTAGCTAGCGGAAGTAGGTCATGGGGTATGTCTTATGGGCCCTGTCTCTCTCTTTCACTGTCTTTCTCTCTGTCTTTCTGCTCCCTTTCTCTTTCTGTCTCTATCTCTGTCTCCCTTTCTTTCTGCCTCTTTCTCCCTCTGTCTCTGTCCCTCTGTCTCTGTCTCTCTCCCTCCTCCTCTTCTTCCTCTTCCTCTTCTTCCCCACTATGAGATGAACAACTTTGTCCTTGCCTCCATGATGTTTTACCCACCTCCAACTGCAGGCCCACAGCAATGGAGCAAGCTGGACCACGTACTGAAATCATAGCCAAAATAAATCTTTCCTCCTTTTAAACTGTTTTCTCAGATATTTGTTACAGCAACGGAAAACACAGGGGCCAGAGATGATAATGACCTCGTGCTTAGCTAAGAAATAAATTCTCCTTTTCTATTGTAACAAAAACAATGGCATACTGATATGTTATTGGAAACAATTATCTCCATACCTGGTTTGAGCTGTAACTCACCAGAAGTTGCTGCCTCAGCTGATATTACTTAAAGATGGTGATTTTGTTTTGTATTGTTTTCAGTCTCTTGAAGTATATTTTTAAAAGGGAATAAAAGCCCTATTGGAAAAATCGATTACATATTTCCATTTTAATGTAAACATTTAGCGTGCAAGCTTTCTCTCACCCTCACATTAGCACTTGAATGCAAGCATCATGCCAGAAATTTACTTCAAAGCTTTTCTTTTATTTATTTATTTTTGGGGAGCAGAGAAAGCAAATGGAGCAAAACTGTTTCCCAAGTCAATAGTTGACTAAATACAGTAATCTTGGGGAGAGGTGGAGGGTGCGGGACTACGGGTGGGGAAACTCAAGACGGCTGGAAATCCATCTTCCTCAGCAGGGAGAGAGCTGTTTGAATTTTTAGAGAATCTCTCAAGTTCTGTTTGGCAGATATTAAATTCCTCCAAAAATACTGTGGCAATAATAATAAATAGATGAAGTAGGTTTTAAGGCAGCCAGTGGAGGCTGTAAATGACTAAATTCCTCTTTTCATGTTGAAGAATTACATCTCTGAGGCTATCAACAGAAGGTCCTTTGGCTGAGATCCACAGGTTTTGAAAGCGAAATGCAGTTTCAAGTCCGAAGATGGGTTTTATGTCCTTTTGCTGCCCCCAGGGAGCTGGTGCCCTGCTTCTTAGGCTGGGGAAGGCTGGCTGTCCTCTTCCTAAGAAGACACTCCTTCTGTCTGTGCTGTGCCACATCCACCCAGCACACTAGGTACAATTGAGGCAATTTGGGCCCAATGCAAAGTGCTCCATTTCAGGCTGAAATCATGCCAACATCTCTGTATAAAAGCTACATTCGGCACCTCCAGTGCAACATTCCATTCCATACATGTCTGCCATTATTACCCAGGATTCCGAAAGCATTTGGTCACATTAAATAATGGTCAAGAAGGAAGACAATATCAAGAACTGCTTGAGGACATGAAGCCTGAATAATAAAGAGGAGAACAGCTACAGATGTCAAGTGAGCTCCAAAAGCAGATGTGGCATAATGAGTTCGGGAGTAGTGGGTTCAGCATCCAGAAAGTTGGATTAAACAAGGTAGACTCTGAGCTTCACAATCCTATTGACAAGGCACTGCACCCTGGTTCAGCTCTGCTAGAGGGCTGTTTGAAAACTTAAAAATGCATGCACCCTAAGACCCAGAAATTTCTCTTCCTGGCACCCATCTTTGAGACAAAAGACAGGTGGATAGATACAATGACTATACACAAAACCTTCCCACATTGAGTTGATTTACAGCAGCCAGAAAGTGAGAAGCTATCTGATAGTCATCATGAAAGCACACTGTGGAATACTACACAAGAGCAAAGGGATCATACCCTCACCTGGATGTATAATATGCATACTTGTCTAAGGTCAGAATGTTCCAGAAACTCTCCTAAGTACATGTATGCATTAAACTGTTTCATCCTTATGATAGTTCTTTTGCACCTTCTCTGTACTCACAGAACCACTAAAGTGCCACAAGCTTAAATAGCCTGCCTGGGAACACCAGAGTACACAAGCAATCAAACTCAAGCCCTCTGGTTCCAAAACCACAATGTACTTCATGGATTGTAATAACATTGCTTGTCTTGAATTAAAATGAAAGTGAGCTGCAAGATGATATATTCAACATGATAGATTTATGTTTTCATACTCAAATATGAACACATCTGAAATAATATTTTGTATTATCTATAGAGGTTTTGCTACAATTAGAAAAAGATATGGAAGAATATACTCCAGAGGGAGGTAGGAAAAGGAAAGATTGAGGAGAAAGACAAAATAGTGCTCAGGCCTTAAATTCAGTTAGAAGGTGGTTGGTTACTCCCACAACATCTGTGTCAGTATTGCACCACTGGGCATATTTTGCCAAGCCTGCCATAATTGTAGCTCACAGGGTTCACAACTTGGGAAGGTTGGTGATTACTTTTCTCTGCCAGTAGCATGGATAGTGCCTTCTAGAACTATGAAAGCTAGCCAGCAGAGGTATAGCTTCACAGTCAGTACCAGCTTGATTTCTCCTTATTTTTCTGTGACCCAGGTATGCGGTGCTTTCAGCAATAGGGTCTTACCATCGAGTTCCAATGAGTAACCACATGTGATGGCAATAACCAGTATTGTTTGAGGACCTATGGAATCTCTTTGCTCAACAACTCCAAAACAACAAGTCCATTCCTAGCATTGACCTTTACATTTTCTAGCCTGTGGTATCTATTAGGGCTATACATTTAAACTCTTTTTATACTGTATATGTATTTATTGAAAGAAGTTTCTAGAGTAGGTTTCCATATGACTCTTTCAAAAGGTCTTTAGTGTTAGAAGGCCCACTTCATAAGATGGAGTCCATATTTGACGCTGTTATCAGGACCAACAACCTGTGGCTAGACAGGTCAGACCAAAAAAGAGAACCTACTGTTACCATTCTACTAAATAGACATTAAACTGGCTCATAATGACTTATTGTTAAACCTTTAGATTAGTGCATCTCCCAAGTCTCCCTAGAGATGCTTCTTCTTGCAGCAAATAGCAATTAACACAGAGACCCACAAATAGTCACCATGCAAAGAGTGAGAGTTTTCAGAGTGACCAGCACTAAATGAGACACCTATATCACACCCTTTCTTCTCAAGGTTAGGGGACCATTGCAGAAGAGGGAGTAGAAAGACTGTAAGAGCCAGAGGTTATAGATGAATACAAGGAATCTGTGTTGTCTGGACACCACAGGGTAGTGACACATATGGACCCATAGCACTTATGATGCATGCATAAGACCTGTGCAAATCCAAGCTAGACAGGGCCAATCATGGGTGGGGAGGCAGACTGGAAGCCCCAGCTCTAGCTGAGAACCCTAATGGGAGAGAAAGAGTCAATTTTCCTTATTGGTGGGACACCTAGTAGGTTGACCAGACTCCAAGTATCTCACCACCAAGAGCATTTGAAAAACACAGGTTAGGCTCCATGGGCCTTAAAAAAAGAAAAAGAAAGAAAGAAAGAAAGAAAGAAAGAAAGAAAGAAAGAAAGAAAGAAAGAAAGAAAAGGAAAGGAAAGGAAAGAGGAGCTATAGAGACTGCTCAGTGGTTCAGAGCACTGGCTGCTCTTGCAGGGGACCTGGATTCGGGTCCCAGCACCTGCATGGCAGCTAACAACCATCCATAACTCCAGTCACAGGTGATCTCACACCCTCTTCTGGCCTCCATGCATTGCATCACACAGGTGCACCTATATACATACAGGTAAAACAAGCATAAAATACAAATAAGTACATTTTTAAAAAGAAAGAAAAATAAAATATAACAGAGGACATGAAGTCAGTGGGGGTGGGGAGTAAGATGAGGATGGACAGGGAGGGGTCTGAACATGATCAAAGAACATTATGTAAAATTCTCGAATTAATAGAAGTATTTCTTAAAAAACAGAAAATGGTATTTGGCTTTATTTATAATGCAATGATTTTAAAAATTGTGGGCCAAGCATGGTGGCTTACACCTTTAATCCCAGCACTTGGGAGGCAGAGGCAGGTGGATCTCTGTGAGTTCAAGGCCAGCCTGGTCTACATAGTAAGTTCCAGGACAGCTGGGACTACAGGGAGACCCTGTCTCAAAAACACACAAAAAAAATTCATTTTGGGGGCTGGAGAGATGGTTCAGCAGTTAAGAGCACTGGCTGTTCTTGCAGAGGACCTGGGTTCAAATACATGGTGGCTAACAATTGTCTATGACTCCAGTTCCAGGGAAATGTGATGCCCTCTTCTGACCTCCAAGGGCACAGGTGCATGCACAGGTGCACTTCCACACAGGCAGGCAACATACACACACACAAAAAAATTAAAATAATAAATATTTTTAAATATAATAATTGTTTATGTGCATGTTTGTGCAGACACATGTATATGTGCATGGATATGGAGACCAGAGGCCAATCCTGAGTATCATTCCTCAGGAGCCATCTACCTTGTTTTTTGAGGCAGGCTTTCACTGGAACTTGGGGCTCACTGATTAGACTGGCTGGTCAGTGAGCCCCAGGGACCCACCTGCACAAAACCAGAATTCCAAGACCAAGCCACCATGCCCATCTTGCTACATGGTGCTAGTGATTGAACTCAGGGGCCCATGCTTGTGCAGCAGGTATTTTACCAGCCGAGCTACCAGCCCAGTCCTCAAAATAATTTTTTAAAAAACTAGATGACTCAGAAAAGCACCTCAGAATCAGCTGAAGAGATACCCAAAATGAACCAGGCAGGAAATGCCCAGCAGCTCCAGCTCAGAGTGTTTGCCCCAGCACTGAACCTTCCCAACAACGCTGAGACCCAGCCCTCTCATCTTCATTTGACAAGCAAATGTTGTTGCCAGGACTTCCCAGGCAGACCCTGAGGCCCAGGGCCCTTTCTATTCTATCCAGGGAACATCTTTCTGATACCCTTATCAATCCTAAAGGACTAGATTGTTTGACTCAGGGACCATGGATTTAACAGTCCCAAAAATTATGTTGTCAAGTGTCACAACAACCACTTCCATAGTGGGAGGAGAAAAAAAATGTAAAAATAAAAGAGACAATGAAGACAGTGACTTAAGGGTCAAGAAGACCTGACACCAGATCAGTCACTATCCAGCTATGCTGCATTGAGTAAGATAATTAAACATTCTGAACTCTGATTTCCTCAAAGGAAAAAAAAATAGAAGCAGTAATGAATGTACTTGGAAGGTTATTAGTAAATAAAAAGAGTTCCTGTTACGTTAAAGTGCCTAGCAAATGGAATTGTGAGCTCATGTAGTCACTCAGTGGGGGTTTGCAAAGCACAGTAATGTGTGACAGGCACAGCTCTATGCATGGAAGATACATTTGGAAATAAGAGAGCTAGAATTTCCTGCTCTTGTGGAGTTTACATCCTAGAATGAAGAGACATAGTCTGACCAGAGGGTATGAAGCAGCCTGAGGCTGAAGACAGGTTTTCATGAGAACTGTCAGTGACACGGTAAGAGAGCTGAAAAATCCGGGAAAGAGTCAGAGAAGAGCCAAGTCTTAGTAAGTTCAGTCTTCTGGGAGTTTTTCTAGAACAAGAATTCTTAATCAAAGGCAGTTTTGTTCCCTACTATGATCTGAATCTTTTGACGCCCTCTAAAACATTCATGCTGAAAGTTAATCCTCACTGTGGTGATATTAAAAAGCAGTGTTTGGGAAGTGACCAGGTCAGGGTTGTGTCCCTATGGGCAGATTATTGTCCTGTGGAAGAGGCCTGAGGAATAGTGTTCCCCTTTACATGTGAGTGCACCTGTGCCCGTTAACATTTTTTAAGATTAAAAGAATTAATTGACCTTAAGAGTAATAGTAACATGGTTTATTTGGGCCAACTGTACGGTCTTAAACACCCAAAAGGAAAATATAAATAAAGATTAAAGTGATCAGTCTGTTTCTTTAAGAGTTCAAGGGATTACACATTAGGCTTAAGTCCACAGAAAATGTTATTTAGACAATTATTTCTCATTGATGATTTTGTTTTTAAGCAGAAAGTGCTGCTCAGATGTAAGACTTCAAATCTTGATCTGCAGTACTGCAGTGCCCACCGGTAGCCCACTATTGTTCTAAAATGATGGCTAAATTTGTTTTCTCTCCCATCAAGAAGCCTTTGAGGGAGAATTGACGCTGATTCTAACCACTCCAACAGCTATCAAAGTGCCTGAAAACAAATCCTGAGTCCATCACTCTAGAGCCCAGCCTTCTCACACAAAAGAAAAATGAGGAGGAACCCAATACAGAGATACTTTTGGAAGCGCTTGTCAAGTAATCCCAACGGACTCTGATACGAACATTTGAAACTTGCCCTGTTCTGACTTTTTTCTGGTTCCCAGTCTAGAACTTGTAATGCTAATTACTCTTGCCTTTACTTCTCCTTCACATTTCCTATTCACAAGTCAAGGACTTTCTTTTCCCCCTACGGATAGGAATTATTCAATTTGGGAGTCTTCTAGATAGACCCACTGAAGGGGTACCCCAGTTGCCTCACCCTGTGTCCCTGTTCAGCATGGAAGAAGCCAGAGCGGTCTGCATCCTGATTCCCTATCCAAAAGCTGGGTAACCTCTTCAGAGGATGTTGTGATAAGATTAGGAGGTAGGAATTGGCTAGGCAGTTAGGGTAAAAAGACCCCAAAGAAAAGTAATCAGTTTCTTGGCTAAAAGTCAAAATGCCCTTGGGCCTCTTAGCAACATACTCTGTTCCAAAGGGCAAAAATGTCAAAAGTATTTGGGAAGTTTTATCTAATTCCTAAAAGATTTTAGGGTCACCTCTTCAGAGCAGGGAATGTTAGAGTAACAAAAAGCCCCATTTGAAAAAGAAAAAAAAAGGAAGAAAGAATACATGAAGTTGTCAGAAAAAAAGTGATGGGGAGATATGGGAGGAGATGGAGGGGAGGGAGTGGGCGTGGATTTGATCAAAACACCTTATATACATGTATAAATTCTCAATAAATTCTTTTTAAGTTAAAAAAAAAAGAAAAAAGAAAAAAATGTGTGTGCACATGTGAATGTAGATACCCTGGTAGTCCAGAAGAAGGCATCAGATCCCCTGGAACTAGAGTTACAGGCAGTTGTGAGCCACCCAATGTGGGTGCTAGGAACCAAACTTGGGTCCTATGCAAGAGCAGTATACCCTCTTAACTGCAGAGCCCACTCTCCAGTCCCCTAGTATTATATTAACAGCTTCACTGAAATGTAGCTTATATCCAAAACACTGCCTATATCTAATGCACATCATTTGATGACTTTGAGTATAAGTATATACTCAAGATACTATCATCATAATCAAGATAATAAACATACTTGTCATCTCCAAAGGTTTCCTGGTACTCTCTGTTTTTGTTATTATTGTTTTGTGTTTCTGTTTTTGGTAGTTACACTTCATGTGCGATCCATCCTGCTCACAACTTTGAAGTGTACAGTATGGTTTTGTTCATTATGGGCAGGATGTTGCCCGGGAGATCTCTAGAATTTATTCATCTTGTGTATCTGAAATTCGTTCCTTTTGACTAACTCTTCCCAATTTGCCTCATCCTCCAGCCCCTGACAACCATCATCCTACTGTCTCTATGAGACTGTTTTAGATTCTACATATTAATGAGATCATATGCAAATCACATTATAGCAAGCATTCTTCACCATGGAATGGTTTCTTTGTGCCAATCATTAGGCTCAGTATTTTATACTCATGACTCATTTGGTCCTCAGAACGGCACTGAGGCAAAGTCTGACTGATTTAATCCAATTCTACCGAAACTGGAGTTGAGTGAGACCAAGGACTTAGAGCTACTCCACTGGAAAGTGAGGCAGCTGGACTTCAAACCTAGCCTCCCACTTCTAACTCTATCATCTGCTGCTTTCCAATGTATTTCTAATTGAGAAGTCACATATGTCATTAGAATTCAAAAGCATTCATTTACAATGAATATTCTCATTTCTAAGTGGGCTGAATATTTGGGACCACTGGTCAACATACTTTTCCCCCAAAGAACTATGAAAAAAAGACCTTTTTGATTGGATTCAGAACAATAGGCACCTCTCTTTGGAGTCTTTTCATGCCACTAACTGACTCCACCCACATGTATCCACCAGCAGGAGGCTTCCAGCAGGAAGGCTTAGGGATCTGAGCCTCCTGACTCATCCCATCCTTGAAATGCTATCTCTTTTCTGTTTCCCTGGCTCCTCACTCCCTGCTGATAACACCTCATTATAGTCTTTAGATATGTTTATTCATTTTGTGAGATTGCAATCAGGCTTGTAGACCCTGGAGCTTTTGTTTGTCTTAAGGTGTGACCTGCCCCAAATCAGACCTGGGAAGACAAAGCTTATGACATGATTAAGATTATGGAGGTTGGGGCCTGACATTTCTAAGTTTGAACCTATGTCCCACCTAAAAGTCCAAGGGCAAGTGACTTTACCTGTGTAAAGCTTCACACTCCTCATTTATAGACTCTAGATGTCAACAGTTTCCATGTGTAGTTTCTAATGTATGACAAAGCCTCTCTCTGGTCCATACTCTGAGGAAAAGTCACATTTTCTCCCTCCTGACTGGGCCTCTGCAGGGTGAGCTTCCCAAATTTTGTGTTGCCTGTCCCCCAATTTTTGGGACCATTTGAAGTCCCTCCCACTGCCCCAGGAGCAGGCTTCCCTGCTGGCTAGTACTGGCTCATGCCTTTGGAGACTGCCTGACAGTGCTTGACTCCCACCTGACTCTGACCTCTGGACCTCTGTGGTTGAGCTTCCCAAATTGTGCCATGCCCATCCTCCTGCTTTGAGACCATCAGCCATTCCTCCTTCTGCTCCAGGGCTTAGGCTTCCCTACTGAGTAGTAGGGACCAGCACATCCATCTCCCATCTCCTCGCCTTGGACCTTGGCTCTAACCATCTGAGACTTCTGAAGTTCTCCTAACTAGAGAGAGCTGCTTTGCACTCATAGGGTACCCCTGAGTTGACTGACTGGAGCCATCTGGTCCCTCCAATATAAAGTCAAAACAAAAAACATGAAGCCTAGACCAACCAGCTTTTCATACCCAATTAGAAAGCAACCAAGGTATATCAATAATACAAACAGAATCAGACTTCAACTCAACAACGGATACCTGAGTTTCATACCAGAATCATGAGCAACAAAAGAAATCCACATGCCAAAACCACAATGAAAAAATAATATGAAAAACCAAAATAATATGTTCCCACCAAACACCACCAGTCTTATAGAAAAGTTGTGCAGTGAGAACCCCTTATAGATAACCCAGGACACAGAATTTAAAAGAACAATCATAAATATGATCAAAGAATTCAATGAATTTAAAGGACACACAAATAAAGAGCTCAAAGGACTAAAAGAAGATAGGGATAAACTTTTGACTGAATTCAAAAGAGATAGAAATATTGGGAAAAAAAAAACTCAGACTGAAATGGAAGTGAAAAACTCAAATAGCCAATTTGAAATGACAAGAGAAAGCCTCACCAATAGAATGAATGAAATGGAAAACAAAACATCAAGATTGGATGATAATGTTGGAGAATTGAATTGCTTAAGCAAAGAACATGAACAATTTTTAAAATACCACAAGAATGGAATATGCAGGACATGTGGAACATCAAGAAAAGACTGCCTTTACACATCATAGCCATAGAGGAAGGAGAAGAATCTGAGGTTAGTGGTATTGGCCAGATCTTCAACAGGATTATAGAAGAAAACTTCCCAAAATTAAAGAAAGACATGCCCGTACAAGTACAAGAAGCACATAGAACACCAAAGAGGCAGGACCAGAAGAGAAACTCCCCCTGGCACATCATAGTAAAAACACTAGATGTATAGAACAAAGAGAGAATACTGAAAGCTGCAAGAAAAAAGGAACAAGTCACATATAAAAGAAAACCCACTAGAGATACAGCTGACTTTTCAGTGCAAACTATGAAAGCAGAAGAGCCTACCAAAGTATTCCCAGCTCTAAATGACCACAGATGCCAACCCAAAATACTTTACTCAGCATAACTCTCTATTATACTTGAAGGGGAAAGAAAAATCTTCCATGACACAAACAGGATGAAAGAATGCATGTCTATCAAACAAGCCCTTCAGAGAATACTCAAAACAATACAAAGGATTGAAGAAAGGAACAGCTGTACCCAAGAGGCAACAGAAAGACACTAAATGAAGGTATAATTGTGGAAACACAAAATTAGGCAAAGCATACAAACAAATTAAAATGACGGTAACCAATAACATCTTTCAATAATCTTTCAACACATTTTGCAATAATAATATTAAATTCAATGGCCTGAACTCCCCAGTCAAAAGACACAGGCTATTTTAATGGATTGAGAAAGAAAATCTAGGGCTGGAGAGATGGCTCAGCAGTTAAAAACACTGGTTGTTCTTGCAGAAGACCCGGTTCGTATCCCAACACCCACATGGCAGCTAACTGTCTGTAACTCCAGTCCCAGGGGATCCGACAGCCTCTCTGACCTCTGTGGGCATTGCATGACATGGGTGCACTTATCTACATGCAGGCAATACATGCATACACATAAAATAAAAATAATAAATAAAGCAAATGGCACTAGGAAACAAGCAGGGGTTACAATTCTGATATCTGACAAAATGGACTTCAAACTAAAACTAATAAGAAGAGTGTGATGGTTTGAATGAAAATGTCTCCCACAGGCTTGAGGTATTTGGACATTTTGTCCCCAGGTGATGGCGCTGTTTTGGGAGGTTTTAGAAGGTGTGGCTACCCTGAAGGAAGCATGTCACTAGGGGTGGGCTTAGAGAGTTCTTAAGCCTTGCCAGATCTCCAGTTGTTCTCTTGCTTCCTGTGCCTGTGTGATGATGTGAGAGCTTCACTTCTGCTGCTCCTGCTCCAGCCACCTCCAGCCACCATGCCTCCCTGCCATGACGGACTGTAATTTCCCTGGAACCGTAAGCTCAAATAAACTCTTCTTTCTATAAATTGCTTGGGTCAGTGTTTCTATCACAGCAACAGAAAAGTGACTATAACAAAGAGATAAAAAGGATCACTTCATTCTGATCAAAGAAATGATTGACCAAAAAGATATTACAATCCTGAACATATATGCATCAGACTCTGGTGCACCCAACTTCATAAAAACAGTTTAACAGGACTTTAAGACACAGATTAACTCAGTAATCTCAGTCATAGTAGGGAACTTCAACACCCCAGTACCCCCAATAGACAAGTCAACACACAGAGAGACATAGGAATTAAATACCATACATCAAATGGACCTAACAGACATCTACCAAATATTCTACCCAAGCACCAACGAATACACTTTCCATTCAGCAGCACATGGAAGTTACTCTAAAATTGACTACATACTGGGGCACAAAACAAACCTGAATACATACAAAATATTGAAATAATTCCATGCATTCTATCAGACAACAACACAATAAAGCTTAAAATCAATACCAAAAGAAACTCTAGTAACTACATGAACTATGAAGATTAAACAACAAACTCCTGAATGAGGAATGGGTCAAAGAAGAAATTAAGAAAAAAATAAAATTATTCCTGGAACTAAATGAAAAGGCTAATACAATACAACCAAACCTTTGGGGCACTTTAAAAGTAGTCCTAAAAGGGAAGCTTATGGCTCTAAGTGCTTACATTTAAAAAATCAGGAAGAGCACAAATAAATAACTTAATATTGCACCTCAAATGGCCAAAGTGTACAGAATACACGTTTGTAGAGTGTAAGGCCTTGGATAGGACTCCTGTATTAAACTCCACCCACCTAGAGCTCAAGGACCATTGTGGAAGGGGATGGAATGATTGTAAAAGCCAGGGGAGAAAGTGCATGACCATATGGAAACAGAGTCTTACAGGCTCCTAGGACCTTGCTCATATGAACCTAAAGCAATGGTGTCAACAAGCATAAGACTGCAAACTGAAGCAGACAAAAACCCATCACAGAACTAGGGAAATGGGCAGCAGACCCCAATCTTAGCCAAAGAACTATTGGCAACTGATTACTACTTGATGAGGGATCTTCTTTAGGGGTGTGACTCTAGGTAGTCTGACTAGACAAAAGTGGATGAACTTGCACTGAGAAACATCTGGGTGCAGTAACTTGACTAGATAGACCTTAATATAAATGACAGAATGGATGAAATCTGGTGGAGGGCTATGGAATGGTGTGGATGGGGGAGGGGTATAAAGATGATTAAGATGTTTTGTATGACATACACAAAATTTCAAAAACAAATATATAAAAATGTCACATTTTCTTATTTCTTTCTTCTTGGTGAGACACCTCACTCTACTCAAAGGAGGATAGGAAGCAAATTTAACTCAACATGCAACATTTATTTGCTGACCACATTAGACCAAAGACATCCATTAGAGTTTCCCAGCATAGGCATCCTCTTTTGACTAGTGTGATGATTTCAATTTTTGGAGCTCTCCTGTTGAGTCATTCTGGGGTAAAATTCTCTGTCCACTATTAAAGCCCTAAAAGGTGGGGGAACGTCTCCCTCTCATCTAAACTAATCCTCTCTCCAGAGGTTCAGAATCTTAAACTCCACCCACCTAGAGTTCAGGTACCATTGTGGAAAAGGGGATGGAATGATTGTAAAAGCCAGGGGAGGAGCTGCATGACCATATTGAAACAGTCTTACAGGCTCCTAGGACCTTGCTCATATGAACCCATTGTCCAGACAATTAATGTGAACTACTGAACATCACCTGTGTTTCCTACTCCCTTGCAAATCTTATCCTATTACCCCTCATTCATTCCAGACACCCCTCAACACTTTCACCTACATTCTCTCGTAGTTGAAGAAAGGTCAGTCAGGTTTCTGTAGCTTACCATCCAGAATGTGACAAATCTACCTTTTGTGTGGGAAATGCTGTGGGCACAGGACCCTGAATCACACCACCAGTCCCGGTGTACATGTGGAAGGCAGCCCTGCAAGGAAGTTCAGAGAAGCCTCATCAGATGCTGAGTCAGGCTTCACCCTTCCTGCTGATTCACTCCCTTAAAGAGGCAGACTCTGAGCAAAACTGAGAGGAGAGGAGAAAGCCAACTGAACAACTGATACTTGACTTCTTTGACTATTAACTCCATTCTAGAGACCACAGACCATAGCAGAGCTTAATCTTACAGACCTATTTAGAAGTCTGGCTAATTAATGAGTGTAAAAGCAGTTTGGACTTTGTAAGCCTTTTATAATGTGCCTCATTTAGATACAATAGGTTCAAGATTGCCCCTGGCATTCTCAAGAAAATAAAAAATCCAGTAAGCAGTGGAATTGCCGCTACGTGATTTTTCTATTACTTTTATTTTTCTTATGATTGAAAATAGCAGTATTACTAATGGAATCTTGAACAAGGTTGCTTGACTAAGGAAGGACTCACCATTTTCCAATCACCACTATCTGATTTGTTGATTCTTTTAGTCAGCAGCTCACTGAATCCTTCCACATGATGTTGCAGAGTTCACTAAATACAGGAGAGTTGGAGGTCTCGTGAATACATGGTCATTCCTAACAAAGGGCCACCACAACGATACCATTCATTACCTTCCAGCATGACAATAGTCTTAATTGATAGTTGGCTCTGGATAAGCAAGTGTCTGGTATGTGTAAGCTGGGCAAGATTTGGTAATCCGAAAGTCTTAAGCTAGCACTCAGTACAGAAAGATGGTGGCATACAAGCAGGATGGACAGGCATACCTAGTGAAAGCAATAACTACCCATCAGAGTCCTGTATTGCAAAATAGTCAGGATAGTCCAAGAGACTCCCAAAGTAGCACATCTTATTGCCACAGCCTTAGTTACCTCCAAGAACTCGAAGGCAGCACCCTGATGATGAAGACAGGACATACTTTGGACACAGGACTTAGAGAGATGGAGCTAAAATTGAGCTGGAAACATCCTCGCTGAAGACTAGCTCTCATAGTTTCAAAAGATACTACGCAAACTGCCAAGGGAGAAAATCAATAATTGTATCCAGTTGTAAATTGCATGAACCACAGTAATGATTAGCCCAGCAAATAATCCCTACTGGTGCAGTAGTGGCACTTTTATCTTGAGGTTAACCAACAACTGTCTAATTGAACGTGAGGTCCCCTCAGTAGAAGGGAACTCTTGTGTGGTATTGTAAAAATAGCCACATAGACATGGCTGAAGAGGTCATAGATCCTGGAGAAAAACCTACTTTTGTCACACCCCTAGACTGACATAATTTCTTACCATATTCCAAATGCATTATCTGTATATTTAACTACAGTGAAAATGTACTTTTCACCACTCGTCAAAGAAGTTTCTTGTTGCAACAGATGGAGACTATTACAAAGTTCTACAACTGGTGAAATGTAGTATATAAATGCCTGTGAGGTGCTCAGCCCTGAGTGACACATCTACAATGCAACCTCTATACCTACAGCTCAGGTAACAACAGTGGAGCAGGAGTAGCATAATATTAAGACATCTCTCAACTCTCACCAGTGAAACGTCCTCATGCAACATATGGTGACTAACCCAGAAAGCTACAGCTGGCCAAAGTGCAGAGAATAAGAGACTGCAGAGTGCTTATCCATGAATAGAACACATGCATCAAACTCTGACATCCAAGGCTCAGGGATTACAGAAGACAGGGCAGAAACACTGTAAGAGCCAGAGGTGGTAGGGGACCAAGGAAAAAGAATTTTCCAGTCATCTGGGAATTTACTCATATGAACTCACAGTACTGGTAACAGCATGCACTAGGACCTATGCAAGCTCAAGTCAGACAAAAACCTAGCATAGAAGTAGTGAAGTAGGTAAGAAATGCCACCATTAGCCGAGGCTATATTAACTGGTAACTACTGGAAGAGGAAGAGTTGATTTTCTTTAAGGGTGTGATGCTAGATAGATTAACCAGGCTCCAGTGAATGGATGCACACCCAAGGATATTTGTGGACACACATTTGACTCTATAGGCCTTAATATATATGATAGAGTACATGAACTCTGGTGCAGGGCTATAAGAGAGTTGCAAATAGGACACAGTGTCTAAATATGATCAAAATATATTGTATGAATTTTACAAAAAAATCAATTAAAGCATTTTTAAAGAAAAAAAAAGATTTAAAAAAATCAGAGTTTGTAGTATTGCCTTGAGGGTCAAAGAATCATAATAAAGGAGAATATTGTCAGCAATAAAATCCAAACTACAGCAAGTTAGCGAAGACCAGCTGCTATCACTATGTAGTAAAATAGTTTAACTGTTTTAAATTCTTCACATGAAGGGGACTTGTACGGTTTCAGGGATGATCAAGGGAAAGAGGAGATCATCAGAGACAGGAACACAGCATGAACCACCATCCACAGAAGAGGAAGAGTGGGCCTCGGCTTCTTGCTGAGGCTCTTGGCACCTTGGCCTATGTGGGATCTCTGAGTCAAAAAGTTGCAGAGGGTCACAGGACAGCCATGACCACAAGAGCTTATCCTATCAGTGGACAGGAACTGTGTTTTCCCAGAGTGTTCCCAACAGCTAAAACTCTCCTGGGTTGGGCTATTAGTTTCTTTTTAAAAATTAACTTATTCCTTCATAATTTCATATATACATGTATATATAATGTTCTTTGATCAAAGTTGCCCCCACCATCCTCTCATCTCATTTCCCTTTCAACCAAATCCCTTCTTCTTCACAGTCCCATCCCACTTTCACATCTGTGTGTGTGTGTGTGTGTGTGTGTGTGTGTGTGTGTGTGAGAGAGAGAGAGAGAGAGAGAGAGAGAGATCCACTTCTTATTAGGAGGTTATTTACAAGCCAAGACAACCTACCAGTAGCTACACTTCTGAGGATCATGGCACCTTTGTAACTTTGAGCTTCCTGTAGCTCCTCAGAGGGGGGGGTGGGGCCTTGTGAGCCCCTCCTCCATCCATGACAGAATGTTGATGGGCTGTCTTGTACTGGTCTTGTGCAAGTAACTGCTGCCGCCCTGCGTTCACGAGTACAGTAGCCAGGTCATGGTCAGAAGACAGAAGTTTTCAGCATTCCTTCCCATCCTCTAGTGCTTGCATTTTTTCTGTCTCCTTTTCTGAGAGGTTCCCTGAGCCTTGGAGGGGGTGATATAGATGTCCCATTTGTAGCTGAGTACTCAACAATCACTTCTTCTCAACATTAGCCAGTTTTGAGTTTTTGGATTAACTGTCGCCCACTGCAAACAGAAGCTTCTTTGATCAAGGCAGACAGCAGCACTAATTATTCTTAAAACACGAAGCTGTCTTTGAATGTGAATCTAGAGGCTGAGATAGCTCACTGGTAGAACATGTACTCGGTTTACACAAGGCCCCAGGTTCCACCCTCAACACCTCTATTTCTCCACAAAAAAGCAACAGAAACAAACGTAATAAATAAATACAACCAGTTGCCTTCTATATTGCCATAAACCAGCAATGCTAAGCAAAATAAATGATAAAAATATATCTCCAAGTGGGACAGAATGTATCTGCTCGATTAATCCGCATCTCTGTACCAGCTACACCGAAGGAGAATGTCTATCAAATGGAATTACAAGACAACCTAACTCCTTACTGTGGGGGAAAAAAAAAAACTAATCAAGACTGTAAGAACTTCCAGTCCCCCCCCAAATGTATCTGGGCACTGTAATTGTAATCAAAATCCCACCAAGTGTTTGTTTTGTTGGAAATTTAGAAGATAACTCTAAAAAGATATGTGAAAATCAAGGAGCTAAGATTATCATGAAGGAAAAGAAAGTCAGATAATTTTTTATGAGTTTCTAGGTGCTACTGATAAGGCCAGTGGAATTAATAGAACATTCTCTAATAGAGGAAAGATAAATAGTGGTGGAACATAGTGAAGAATGAAGAAACAAATCTACACATATAAAGGCTCTTGACTTTTTAAAACAGAGGTTCCTGTGGCGAGTAATGGAGAAACAGTGGCTTTTAAAGTAATTGGTGCTGGTCAATTGGCCATCAATATGGGAAAAAATCTGAGCCTTGGTCTCTACCTCATCTCACAAAATCAATCTCTGTGTCCCTTAAAGTTTCATTGCCTTTGAAACATTTTAAATATCAAAATGTTCAGGCAAAATATTCCAAAGGTAAAAGGAATTTCCCATGATGCTCTTCATGAGAAGTATCGATGTCCAGGGTTACCAAGGTGCTGACACAGATTTCATAGGTAGTGCTTTTCTGCAAAGCATACTGCCATCTTTTTCCTATTTATCTGTAGTTCAGCCAGGGGAGGATGGCTCTGAGCCAGTCACCATGGAAACAACCACACAAGAAAATCTATCTTTTAATCTCCCTACTACCTTTTCTTTTAGTATCTGAAATTTTTAATTTACAAAATTAACAATCAAAGAATCAATCATGAAATTGAAATTTTAATGAGTGCCTCTTGCTGTCAGGTTTTGCTCAATGAAAAAAAAATACATCTTAAGATTCGGTTGATGATCATAACTTCAAAACACTCCCTGTGCAGTCTCCTAATGGAATCGCTACGAAATAGCTCTAGCCAGTACTGTAAATCCCATTTTCCAAATAGGTAAACTGAGACACACAACAATTGCCTGTTAGGATCTGGAGGTGTTGTTAAACTTTCCAAGTCACGTTCAATATGAAAGAAAGAGTTGTTTTATCCATTTCTCAAGGGTTTTCTTGATAGAAGCAAAGAACTGCTGTTTCTAGGTTTGCCTCCGCATGGCTAAGTATGTGAAGAAGGCGAGGGAGATGTGCACTTCATTTCAGTTAGCCTCAGCAGGGCCTCCTTGCCTCATTTCTCACCTGCTCCTCCTTCCTCCGGGTTCCCAGAATCTCACACGCCACACAGTGTACTTTCAGGTCATCTTTCTACAATGAAGTTTTCATGTGTCACTGCCTGCCCACAAGCCATCAACAGTTTCTTTGTTTTAAAAATGGTATTTTGCATTGCAGTGCTGGAATGGAACCCAGGCTTACACACTCACATACACACACACACACACACACACACACACACACACACACATCCTAGGCAAGTTTTCTACCTACTAAGCTGTACACCTGCTGCAATCATATACTTTCCAGAACGAGATCTTGACTCAAAGTTTGATACTAGCACTTATCAGAAGAATGTTCCTGGTCTGTTGGCTCAGCTTCCTTAAATCTCAGTTACTCATCTGTGAAATGGGGGTGAGAGTGGTGGGACGAGAAAGATCCCACAGGGGTAATGTAAGTGTAATGGCTAATTGTATCGACTTGGGGGGTTTAAAAGACTGAAACACTTGATATAGTGAACAGTAAAGCATTTATCTTTTTTTCTTTTTATGTGTGTGGAGTATGTGTATATATGTATTCATGTGTGTGCATGCTTATGTACATGTAGACCAGAGTCGACATTGAGTGTCTTACTCATTTGTTCTCTAGTGTGCATGTGTGTGTGTGTGTGTGTGTGTGTGTGTGTACGTGTGTGTGCGTTTGTAGTTTTACAGGCAGTTATGAGGTACCCAATGTGGGTGCTGGGAACTGAACTCAGGCCCTTTACAAGAGCAGCAAGCACTCAACTACTGAGTCATCTCTTAACCCCCTTTATTTTTCAAAACAGGATGCCTCTCACTGAATCTGGAGCTCCAGATGTAGCTAGGCTAGCTGACCAACAAGCCCCAGGAATCCTCCTGTCTCCACCTCCTAGTCCTGGGATTACAGATGTGCTCTGCCATACCTGGCTTTTTACATGAATGCTGGGACCTGAACTCCAGACTTTATGCTTAAGCAGCAAACACTTTACTGAGTAAGCCATCTCCTCAGCCCTTCTTTCTGTCTATCTACGTCTCTTCCTTCCTTCCTCCCTTCCTCCTTCCTTCCCCCCTTTCTTTCTTTCTTCCCTTCCCTTTCCATCTGTCTTTAAAAATCTTGCTTTCCACCAATCTCTGTACTAGCACCTCTCATACAGGCCATTATCATTCTGTGCAACTACTGCCTGAGGTAGGAAACACCATTTTCTCCATTCTTACACCCACAGAGAAGCTGCAGCCCATAATCACTCAACTCTGACTGACTACAAAGCCCACTGCTGTCCTTCTACCACCTCAGTCAAAACCTTTTTGGAGATTGCAAAACTACAGATCTCTTTGCCATAGTCTAGAGTGAGTATATGAAACAGAAATGTCCACCAGTTCAGTCACTCACTCAATGGTTCTGCATGTGAGAGAAATAACTTATTTTCTAAACTACTACCTTAATTGTTTTTGCTCCCTATGATCAAAATCTCTGACAGAAACAACTTATGAGAAGATTTACTTTAGCCCACAGTTTCAGAGGAATTCAATCCACTGTAGCCAGGAAGGGGTGGAGTGGCGGCTCTGTCCTTGTCAGGAGTGTGAGAGGTAGATGCTGTTCACACAGCAGCAGACCAGGAAACAAAGAGCTAAGGAAGTTCCAAAGGCGAGGCCTGATCTCTTATGCCCACAGAGAAGTAGCAGTCCATAATCACTCAACTCTGAAGTAGCAGCACTAGCTGAGTGACAAGTCTTCAAAACCTAAGCCTGTAAGGGGCTTTTCAGAGTCTACACCTGAGAACCATGTTATTGTTGAAGATCTGACTATAATAGTTTAGCTTTCTCATAACAAATAACCTCAGGAAATCTGAATCTCCAGGAACAGGGGTCAAAAAAATCTGCATTCTGTAGCTATGCATATGGACTCTTAAGAAATTATATTGACCCCTTTAATCTTTGGTTATACTTTCCTTTTGGGTGTTTAAGGTCATACAGTTGGCCCAGATAAACCAATTTATTTTTACTCTTAAGGCTGTTTGAGGATCTGTTCCTCTGGGGTCACATGAACTTGGGAGGAGCCCCTGGCTCTTTCCTTTACCAGTTCCACCTATGTGAAGATAAGTCAAAGGCCCTGCTCCACCATGATTGGCTTTGCTTGGAAGCATGGAAGAAGTGCTTCCTCTGTGTTGACCCTCCTCTTTGTAGGCTGGACACTGGTTCAAGTCCATCTGGTAGGGTCTCCTCGGCATCCTTGATCAAGAGGACAGGTGACCCACCACAATTACAGGACATTTTGAGAGATGCTACATAACAAGCAACAGTGCCAGATAGGAGATACCTTCTTTTGAGTTGTTGGCCAGGGTGGCCAAAGGGACTCCCAGATAGTAACCCAGCATAGAACTGGGAAAATGAACAGCAGACCCAATCTTATCTAAAGGAATATTGACAACTGATTGCTGCTAGGTGAGGAACAGCTGACGCTTATAAAACAAAGACCTCTAGATAGGCTGACTAGATTCACCAGAAGGACAAGTAGTGGGGA
>NW_008360306.1:1195024-1235463 GCF_000622305.1 Nannospalax galili
ATAAATACTTTAAAAAATTATTTGCTAAATAAACCTATTTCTAAACTAAAAAAAAACTGCATTCTGAAAAACCATTTGGTGATTTAAAGCACAGCAGAATCTGAAATCCACCTGCTACCCAGCAGGGCAACTCTTCCATCTGACCTCCCCAAGCCTGGGAGGTAGTGAAGTCCATTTATCTGATCCTCCCTGGGGTTCACATCTTAGAACAGACAACAACTCCATAGTTGGTTTTAAGTTATAGATGGTTTTAAGATCTGTGGCTCCTCTAAACCCCACTGGAAGAGACTTGACAGAGCCTTGGAACTCATCAAGTGAGGTCTTCATGGATTAAGGAACTCTCAAGCATAACTGGAATTATAGGATGTTCATCACATTGGCCAAATCCATAGAAGGCCACAGTAAAACAATGCATTGCCCAGTTGTCTTTTCCCAGATGCATCTCCTGCAGATAGTCAGAAGGGTTTAACTATTCCAGAGGCTGTGTGAGATTGGAATATAGTAGAAATTACCTAGATAAATTTCAAAACCCACAGAAATGAGTAATTCATAGAGACATATTGTATCGGTTATGTTTGTTTTACATAACAAGGAGCTAGGGTCTGGTTCAAGATGTTCTCACTCTAAGCAAGGCAGTTAGAGGAAATAACAGTATTTGAAACAGTTAATGAAGACACCTAACCAACAAAAGACAGTTTCTAAACAATTATCTGGCTGATAAAGGTTCTTGTCACATGTGTGCACTATTCTCCTCTCCCTAGTCCACTTCCAATTCTGCTTCAGTATTATGCTTCCTATGGTTAGTGTTGAGTTCAAGCAGTGTTAACTTAGTAATCTTCCTCAACAAAGATTATAATACCTGCCCCATGAGGTTGTTGTGAAGATTAAATAAGGTAAAAGGGATTTTTACACTATGAATATTCATGACAAAGGTTCATACAACTTGTAGTACATTATTCAGAACAACATGGCCACATTATACACTATAAGTCTTTGGGGCTCCCTTCCTATTTCTAGGATATAACTTCTAAGTCAGGAATGGCATCCAGATGCAGCCTCCAGGTATTTGGTTTATTATAATGAACTCTTAATTTTTAAAAAGAAATTGGATTCCAATATAAAAGTAGAAGGGTTTGCAGGGAAATTCAGAATCCTGGTTTCTTCAGGAAAACAGAAGCTGCAGAAATAAACTCCACCATGTGGCCCCTCTAGGCATGAATCTGAGAACTAATATTCTCTCTCACCAGCTTTTGCCTCCTAGGATTGTTTTGCTGGACTCTAATTTGTTTTCTTGGTCTGAAGGAGTGAGTAAGGGAAAAGTGTGTGGAAAGCTCTGATGTCACTAGGAATTTTTAAAGATTATTTTTACATGTGTGAGTGTTTTATCTGCATGTATGTAAATGCCTTGATTCTTGGCCAGGTAGTAGGGTACATACCTGGAAAAAGACATGCTAACATCATTAAAAAATAGTAGCATATCTTCACGATGGTTTCCCTACTTTGTTACCACCCAGAGAACTGTTTCAGAGTGAAGTTGTATTCACCAATTGAGTGAAGCCCTACTATGTGTAAAAGACAATGCTCTACCAGACAGAATATAAAAATCTGGCCAGAAAGGGACCTCACCGAAATAACCTTTCTTCATTATTTAGATCTCAGCATTAATGTCCTTCAAAGACTTCCTTACACCTCTGGCTGGGTTATATTTGCACAGAGTTCCATGAACTCAGTAGACATCTTTCTCTACCCCTCCTCTCTGTACTTGTAATATCCTACTAATTGTGTCCCCCATTCATGACACCGTGTCTGATCCAGTAGGAATATACTAGAGGAAAGACCCACTGAATGGCTACATGCTTGCTACATGCTTGCATGCATGCATACACAGGTGAATGGCAGGTCTGAATCTTGTACAACTAATTAGAATTACAATAGAACTGAGAAGTGGGGCAAATGTTTCCACCCAACAGCAGTAAGACACCACTTGTTAAATATTTAAAATTTCCCTGAATATGGAGGAATTTAGTGTCCAGGCCATTAACAGCAGTAACTTGAGTCACAGTTATAATATTTACAAGGCAAGAAAGTCTTTTTCAGTAAAGGAGTAATTCTGTCTTTGCAAGGAATTCTAGTATAAAGTTTTTTCTATGAATTAAACCTGTGGAACACAGTAGGCTCATCATCCCCAGCACAGTGGTTATTAGGAACAGAGTGCAACATTGCATCAGTGGCTGCTTTATTCTGAGCGTAGAATTTGGTGCATGGTACTATTCAATAAATGCTGAATTAATTATTTAGTTGTTGATGAGAAGCACCCTCTGCTCTTCCTAAGAACTTTTCAAAGAGCATAAGACCTATGTGAGCTCTGAGATTCTGGAGGTCAAGGAGAGGAAGGAGAGTACTGTCCCAGAAGAGCCTCTGCTTCTTATCTAGTCCTTTGAAGGTCGTGTCCAAGTCAACCCCTCCACAAAGGGCACCTTATCTCTGGCAGCACAGAAGCCTGAGGGCCCCAGATAAGCTCTGCTGGAAGGTGGAAGAGGTGCAGATAGGGTAAGGCTGAACATTCTGAGGTCTGCAGGGGATGGAGGTGGTGTCTTCCTTGGTGCCTCAGGCAGCCCTGTGATTGAGTTTGTATTTCATAGAGAAGCCACAGAGTTGCAGGTGGTAGAGTGGGGTTTACAAGAGAGAAAGAATACTGGAGATGGAGGAGAACAGAGATGCACATGCGTGTGTTCACATGCATGGTGAGAAAGTGGTTCAGGTAGGACAAGAGAAAAGGGAATGATCCAGAGAGCCAGGGCAGGACTCAGACTATGCACACGATCAAACCCAGGAAAAAGAAGCACCTGAAGAGAGAAACTTAGAGAGGCAGACTCCCTGAGAGAGGACCCAAAAATTCTGAGAAGAGACAAAGACAAGGAGCAGGGGGAGAGGAGCGGAAAGGGGAAGGGAAGGGAGGGGGGAGAGAAGTTAAAAGACGCAGATAAACCAAAACAGGATGAATGCCAAAAGAGTCAGAAAGGTTGATGATTCAGACTATTAACCAGGGGTTGTAGGGGGACCACGAGGCAGCCAGCAGGCAGGTGAACCTGCAGATCTGTGGCCCGTTCAGTAGTTCAGTAGCTCCCTACACTCACCTGAAGTTCTAATTTGGTGATAAAATCGCTGCCTTACCAAACTCTTCTCAGCTTTCTGAGCCTTCTACGTACATAGGGGTAATTCCTCATAAAGTCTAGTTTTAGCAAAGAGCTCTGTAAATTAGTTCAGCAAGAATCTCCCACCTTCCATATGTGATTAAATTCCTCACCTTCTACCTCCTGAGGGGAGTTCTAATCACCCTGGCCTGTCTAAACCAAAAATCCTATTAGATCATTTTAGCCATAATCTTCCCCTAGCCCCCACTTTTCTTCTTAGTCATTTCCTCGTCACCGACCTACAGCTTATTCATTGTTTATAAATTCCCACATGCTGTATTGGTAACTGGGACCAAGCTCTCCTCCTCACTGCAACAGCCCATGGTAGAAGTCCATATGAGTGTATGAGCCTGAATAAAAATCTTCCTTACTGTGTTTTAACAAGTGCCACTGGGTAATGTTTCCTGTAATCACTCATTGTGACTCTCAAGTGAGCTACTCCACAATATTTAAGAAACAGGTACTTGAACTCTCCCAAGGCCATTGGTGAGGACCTCAAGAAATCACATTTTTATTTATCTATTTTTATTTATGTATATGTGTGTGCCTGTGTGAGTTTATGAGTTTAAGTGCAGCACATGCATGCAGATGCCTGTGGAGACCAAAGGGCCTAACATCCCCCTGGAGCTGGAGTTACATCCAGTTTTGAGCTGCCTGATGTTGGGGAGAACTGAACCTAGGTTCTCTGCAAGAGCTATAAGCATTCTTGACTGATGAGCCATGTCTGGTTCAAAATCACATTTTTACAAGCAGTTCTGGGCACCCTAAGGCACACTTCAGTTTGAGAACCACTGTTATAAGCTGATGACTTTAGGGAATACACATACACACATACACACACACACAAACACACACACACCATACACACAACATACCTCATAGTACCCTTGATAACAGTGCCTCTGGTGCTTCCTAGACTGGCCTTTATGATAATTAACTATCTTAAAATACGAAGTTTCTGCTATTATTATGTCAGTGTACACGGGAAGAAGCCAAGGCTCGGAGAAGATGGAATGTTCTGTCCCAAGGTCACAGAACAGGCAAGTGGCAGAAGCAGGCTGCTTACACTCCTATTTAAGAGTGAAATCAAAGTGCAGTCCATGTAACAAATCTTCTTTATAGATGAAGTTTCCCAAAGTTCAGGTATATTAGATACCTGAACAAGGTCAGAGATTGCATCCCATCTATATCCTCATGCAAATTATCTTAAAACAAATTACAGTCATGGTTGTGTATGTAGAAAATTCTAATGAATTCACCAAAAGCAAATCTAAAGGATAAGCAAATCAGCAAGGTCACAGGATACAATAATATTATAGAATAGAATTCTTTGTGCTTTCAAATTTATTTTTTTTAATTTTATGTGAATGAGTGTTTTGCCTTGCATGTATGTAAGGACACCACATGTGTGCAGTACTCTGAGAGGCCAGAAGAGGGCATTATAGTCCCTGGAACTAGAGTTAGGGATAACTGTTAGCTGCCATGTGGGTTCTGGGAACTGAACCAATGTCCTCTGCAAGAGTAGTCAGTGCTCTTAACCACCGAGCCATTTCTTCAGCCCCTTCTTTGTGCTTTTTACAATTTCCTTTGAGACAGGGTCTCGTCAGATAGCTTAAACTTGCCTTGTAGCCCAGGCTAGCCTCCACCTTCCATCTTGTGACCTTCCTATCTCAGTCCTCCAAGTATTGGGATTGTACCACCATATCTGGGTGGATGTATTTTATTTCTATCAGCAACAAAAAGTTGGAAAATAGAGAATAGAATTGACCATAGTATCATAAAAGATAAAATGTTAGAGATAAATACAATGAACACATAGAACAATTGCACACTGAAAATTAAAGAATGCTGGGAGGTCCTGAATAGACGGTATGGTGGTTTAAAAGAGAAATGTCTCCCATAGGCTCCAAGTATTTCAATACTTGACCCTAGGTGTTGGTGCTCTTTGTAGAGGTTTAGGTGGTGTGACCTTGCTGAAGGAAGCATGTCACTGAGGGTGGGCTTTGAGAGCCCATAGCCTTGTTACACTTTGAGCTTGTTCTCTCTGCTTCCTGCCTGTGCTTGAAGATGTGAGCTTTCTGTTCCCGCTGCCTCCTGTCATGCCTCTCCTGCCATGATGGACTCTTATCCATCTGGAACCATAAGCCCAATAAACTCATTCTTCTATAAGTTACCTTGGTCATGGAGTTTTATCATAGCATCAGAAAAGTAACTAATACAGAAGTGATAATAAGCCATGTTCATGAACAGACAGTGAAGTACTGTTAAATACTCATTCTCTCCAAAATTGAATGCAACCTTAATAAAAATTCCATACTGAAAAAAATTGCTAAGTCCTTTATAAAACTTCATGGAATAAAAAAGGCATCAAAAGGCCTGCGTATTAAGTTTTGAGGACTACCATAACAAAATACTACATACCGAGTGGCTTAAACTACAAAAATTATTGTGCCACAGTTATAGAGGTTTAAAAGACCTATTGGCAGGGTTATTTCCTCTTTGAGGGCTGCAAGAGGCCCTGATCTCTGCCTCACACTGAGCTTCTGGGGTTGCTGGCAACTCTTGGTATTTCTTGGTTTATCAGTGCATCTGCTTGAATTCTGCTTTTCTGTTCACATGCCTACATCTCCTTGTGGATGCCTGCATCCTAATTTTCCCCTTGAAAAGAATTTCAGTGCACCTTAGATGTAGAGGTGCATTGTAGATATGTCGCTTACACCTGGGCAACTCGTAGACAATGTCTGTGTGTTACCAGTTGTGGTACTTGGTAATAGTCTCTGACTGGTACAAAATAAGCTTCTTTGATGAGTGGTGACTGGGATATTTGTCTGTAAATATAAGGATACATATTTTGCACATAGCAAGAAATTACATTAGTCTAGGGATGTGACTGTCTTGGGGTTTTCTCTAAGATCTATGACCTCTCCAGCCATGTGGATTTGGTAATGTTTACAGTACCACACGAGTTTCTTCCCATTGAGTGGATTTTTAGTACAATTAGGTAGCTGTTGATTTCCCCAAAGTTAAAAGACTGAAGATTGTTGGTCCATGGACAGGAATCCTATATTAAACTTCACCAATATAGGGCTCAGGGTCCATCACAGAAGAGGAGACTGAAAGACTGTAAGAGCCAGGGAGGAGGTACATGACCATATTGAAAGAGTCCTACAAGCTCCTGGGACCCTGCTCATAGATTCTATGACAATGGTGTCAGCATACAAAAGGCCCATGCAAACTCAGGCAAACAAAAACCCAGCATAGAACTGGGGAAATGAACAGCAGACCCCAATCTTAGCTGAGAAAACATTAGCATCTGATTACTGCTGGATGAGGATGAGCTGATCTCCCTAAAACGAGGGACTCTAGATAGGCTGACTAGACCTCAGTGGACAGACCTGCACAGGGGAACGTCTAGAGACACTGGCTTGACACATTGGGCCTTAATATAGATGACAGAGTATATGGACTCCATGGGGGTGGGGCTGAAGGAGCATGCTCGTGAGGACAGGGGTATAAAAAGATGATTAAGATTCTCTAAGATATTCTGTATAAAATACACAAAAATTCAATAAAACAAAAATGAAAAGAAAAAAATAAAAGAATGTCAGCCATACAGGATTTACTGTCCTCTCTCATGTCCCTCCCACTCCTGCCAGCCCCTTCTTCCTTCTACTGGCCCTCTTCCTACCCTCATCTTTCTCTTTTCCTTTTATTTATTTATTTATTTATTTTTTGAAACCAGCTCATGCTGGCAGGCTGCTGTGTGTATGACTGCAATGTCACGTCATATCCAGGTGGCGATGCGCTATGCTCCTTCCCACCCTTCAGCTTCCACAGTCTTTCCATCCCCTCTTCTGAGATGGCAATATAGATGTCATATTTGGAGTTGAGGATTCCTCAGCCATGTAGTTTCAGGACTTTGGCTAATTATGAGTCCCCACTTTGACCATTACTCACTGCCAAAAGAGGCTTCTCTGACCAAGGCTGAGAGATGTGCTAGTCTATGGGAATGAACATAAGTGTTTAGAAGGCAGTTTAGCTGCCTATCCATTTGGCATAGCATCAGCAGCAGATTCTCCCATAGGCCTGTAACCTCCCTAGACAGGTTTTTGACCAGTTTTACAGCACTGGGTTCTCCTTGACTCCAATCAGGAAGCAATTGATTACCACCAGTACATTCATGCCACTATTGCACCAGTGGGCATATTTTTCTGGGCAGTTCAGTATTGCGGCACCCAGGTTCCACAGCTGGGTGTGATTGTTGATATTTTTTCCACCAGCAGCCTCCATAAAGCCTTCCAGCTAAGAACGCTAGGCAGCAGGGAGGAAGATTCCAGATCAGGTCCAGCTTGGTTTCTGTGGCCTATATCCAGAGCATGTATTGTCTTCAGCAACAGAGACTTTCTGTCTGGACCTGCTGGACATCCAAAGCAGTGGCCATGGCCTGTGATGTTTTGGGAGCGTCTGCAGGTCCTATGACCAATAGCTCTTGGGGAAGAGTCCCTCACTTGGTGAGGGATTTGGGTTTGAAAACCTCTGATTCTGGGAACTACCAATGCTTCCGTTCAAGTGCCTTTCAAAGAAAAAACATTTTAGTTAGCTTATAAAGTCGTACGTTTCCATACAGCTTTTCATACATCTTTCGTTTTGGCTGCCCCTCCTCATCCCCTTTCCCTATCCTCCTACCCCTTCCCCCTTGAATCTTTGCTCCCCCAGTACTCTTCCTTCTGCCTTCATGTTGCGTGTGTTTTGCTGTCTATCTCCTCAGCCCCCCACACCTCCCATTGCCCCTTCCTTCCAACCTGGCTTCTACGGACACCTCACTCCAACCTGAACAGAGCTACCTAAAAATTTGAGTTTAAGATCCCCATATGAGAGAAAATACATGGTATTTGTCTTTCCAGGCTTGCTAGGAAGTAGAATCAGCCTAGATGTCCATCAGATGATGAATGGATAATGAAAAGATATGAATTTCTGAAGTACACATAAGAATCTGGGAAATCCTGAACAGTCTTGAGGAAGAACCCACCTCATCTGACCACGGCAAAATCACAGTCATCAGGAAGGATGCTACAGCAATGCAAAGAGGGGGTGATGGGTCGGTCAGTGCGACAGAATAAAGCTTTGAGACTCCACACGTTAGTCAACTGATATTTTTAACAGAACAATGTTTCCAATAAGTTAATTTTTTACAAAAGAGTATTTCCAATAAGCTATATTAGAATAACTAGGTACATGAAAAATGTGAGTCTGAATCCCTACGTTATAGCAAGCAAAAAAAAAATTCAATTCAAGATTACTCACAAACCTAAATATAAAAGTTAAAATGATGAAGTTTTAAGAAGAAAATCTGGAAGACTATCTCAGAAAAAATTCTTAGGACACAGAAAGCACCAACTGTAACTTTTTAATTTGTTTTATGTGCATGAGTGTATTGCCTGCATGTATGTAAGTGTCATGTAATTCCTGTGGAGTTCAGAAGAGGGCATCAGATCTCCTGGAACTAGAGTTACAGACAGTTGCTAACCACCATGTGGGTGCTGGGAATAGAACTCGGGTCTTCTGCAAGGGTCCTCTGAGGCATCTCTCTAGCCCTTAATTCATAATTTGGATGTTATAGAAATCTTAGACTTCAATTCATGCAAAGTACACTGCTAAGAATATGCAGGGAAAAGGCAGTTGCAATGCATTTCTGAAAGAGTACTTGCATCTTGAATGTAAAAACAAGTCTTTAAAAAGTCTCAATAACTCAATACTAAAATGGAAAATAACCCAGTAAATTAGTCAAAAGTCTATTAAACAGACACTCCACAAAATAATATGCCAAACAGGCTTGGAGAGATGGCTCGGTGGGTAAGAGTGCTTCTTCTGCAAGCATGAGGACCAGAGTTCAAATCCCCAGCACCCATGTAAAGGTCAGGTATGGCTGCATATATGTGTAACAGTGCTGTGGTGGATGGAGACAGGCTGATCACTGTACTTGCTGGTTGCCAGCCTAGCTCCAGGTTCAGTCAGAGACCCTGTCTCAAGGGAATAAGGCAGAGAGTGATGAGCAGGACACTCACAGTCCTCTTCTGGCCTCCAGGCACCTCCCTCACACACACGTGCATACATCACACCCACTCATACACACACACAAAATAAACAAGTGTTAAAGAATTAGATATGCAAATAATAAATTAGACCACAAAAATATAGCCAATGTCACAAATCACTAGGGAGAGTCTAAATAAGAGATGAGGAAATACTATAAAGCATAGGAAAAAGGCTTATTGATGAGCTAACAGCATCAAAAGTTGGCTGGGAACTAGAACCAGGAAAATTCTCAAAACATTATTGTCTCAAAATTAGAAAGTAGACCACTATTGTAAGATCTAAAAGCTTCTGTATTAGTTACTTTTCTGTTGCTGTGATAAGACACTGTGACCAAGGTAACTTATAGAAGGAAGGGTTTATTTGACTTAAAGTTTCCAGAGGGTGAGAATCCATAATAGTGGGGATGCCATAGTGGCAGAGGTGGCCAGAGCAGAAAGCCAAGGGATCACATCTTCTAGCAGGCACAGGAAACAGAAAGTGACTAGAAATCTGGCAAGGTTTAAAACCCACAGTGACGCTTCCTTCAGCAAGGCCACACTTCCTAAAAACCCTGAAACAGCACCGCCAACCGGAGACAAAATGTCCAAATACCCGGAGCCTACAGGGGACATTCTCATTCAAACCACGACAGCCTCTTATAGAGTTAAATGTATATTTACTGTGCTTGTTCCAGAGACTTGTTCTAGAGAATTTACCTAACATAAATGAACACATGTTCACACAAAGCCATGTGCATGCTTTATAATAATCAAACTTTAGGAACAACCCAGGTGTCAATCAATAAGAGAATGGACAATTGGTGGTATACCCATACACAGAAAATTATACAGCATTGAAAAGGAATGACCTGCTGCCTTATGAACAGACAACTCTCACTGACATAACGATGATCAAGAGAAACAGACACAAGGCTTGCACTGCAGCTCCATTTATATGAAGTTCCAAAACAGGTGAAATTGGTGGATAGTGATAGCAGTCATAAGAATCAGCTCCAGGAGATCAGATGCCTTCTTCTGGCCTCTTCAAGCAACTGCACTCATATGCATGTACACACACACACACACACACACACACACACACGCACGCACAAACACACTATTTTTAAATAATAAAGATAACAATAGTACAGATAAGATGCCAACTCTACTTCACATTTTGAAAAACAGAAGCCAGAAAATGAAATCCAAAACACCAGGGTGTCATTTTGGTCATGATTTCCACTACTGTCTGTAATGGTGACCATCTGCTGAGGAGCTGAGAAGCAGTAAGAGTGACGTCTGTGTCCTGGTCAGGAAGGGTATGGGGCTTTGGAACCAAACAGCTCCCCAGGGTAACAGATTTCTCAAACAAAACGAACTCATCACTCTCGTGAAAGTTAGCAGATATTCCTAGTGTGCACCATGAGGAGATGAGAAAATTAATTCGGAGACAGGTGAGTAAGTACCCTCCACAAAGATGGCTGAACAGCAGAGGGGAAACCACTTTAAGAAGCAGGTGTGCAGAGGACAGGAAAACAACAGGTGACTGTACCACTGGGAGAAACTCCACGTGCAGACAGTGGTGAAGCAAGGCTGAGTGTGCCAGTGTCTAGAACACAACCTTCTTGCCTGCTAAGGGGCAGTGTGATCAGCTGGGTCACAGGTCCAATGTTACTCAATTTTTATTTCACTGTGTTGCCCTGACTGAACTGGAACTCACTGTGTAGACTAAGTTGGTCTTGAATTCACAGAGATCCTCCTGCCTCTGCCTTCTGAGTGCTGGGGTTAAAGGCATGTACCACCATGTCTGACCACATCTCAGTTTTTAAGGAGAGCAGCAATATCAGAGGCAGACTAGATCATAAAAGAGAAATCCAGTTAAAATATTAGATAGTTGGGTGGAGAGATGACTCAGTGGTTAAGAGCATTGGACTGATGGCTCTTCCAGAGGATGCAGGTTCTGTTCCCAGAACCCACATGGTAGCTAACAACCACCCTTAATTCCAGTTCCAGGTGGTCCCACATCCTCTTCTGGGCTCTGCAGGCATTGTATGACATGGGTGCACTTATATACATGCAGCTGAAACATTCATACATAGAAAACAATAAGAATAAATTCATTTTTAAAAAGATCAGATAGTTCTTTCTTTAAAGTTTGCATTTTTGGTGCATGTACTCTCAGTTGCTAATTACTGAGCACCTGTGTGTGCTTTCTATACTCTTTGGACCATTTGTCTGAGCAGTCATGGGGCTGGATTTCCTGGACTCCTGCTGCCCTACAGCTCCTGAGTGTTAACTCTCAGTAGATGACTTGAAGTCTCCACATTCGTCTCATTTTTCTCATTGTAAATGAGAAATAATAAGGTTAAGCATATTAAGTGATGCATAATAGGGTTGCTGTGAAGATTACATTATGAATTAATATATGTAAAAAGTACTGAGAAAAATACTTGCTATGTATAAATTAGTTATTTTTGTTGCTGATTCTTCCTTCATGGATCTCTATTTCTGTGTGTGTGTGAGAGAGAGGGAGGGAGGGAGGCTAGGAATCGGTTGCAGAAATGAACAGCATGTGTCCTTATGGAGTTACAGAAAAGGCAAGTAATTGCAATACAGCATGGTGGACTGAGAGAATAATAACACGACTGTGTGATCTGAGTAGAAAATGGGGGAGAGAAGGAAATATTATTGAGTGTAGTTTTTGAGAAAGGATCAAAGCAAAATTAAGCATATCTAAATTGAACCCAGAGGATTTTGGTCTGGCAGGACAGTATGAGACCTGTTTCCCTGCAAAACCAATGAATTTGGTGAAGGTTATCAAATTTTTACAAAGCATATGACATTGAACAGTTCTATGGTGCTTTTTACAAATGGACCTGAGAACATATGCCAGATGAAGAAATGCTGATTCAATATAGTCTACTGAAACTCAGCCAGAGATGTGACTGCTTTGACTGATATTTATTCTCTCTCTCTCTCTCTCTCTCTCTCTCTCTCTCTCTCTCTCTCTCTCTCTCTCTCTCTCTCTCTCTCTCTCTTAGCTTAACAAGATGGATACTCTGCTCTTAGTTAGGATAGTTGAGAACACAGGGCTCTTTCTCCAGCCCAGTTAAGGGCTACAGTCCTAGGAGATACAAGATGTCGGCATTCCTTGAACTGACCCCATGAATTTGCTTCTAGGCAAGTTCTTCACACGTGTGACTGGGAAATGGTGGTTCTCTGCTTCTGCCCATCCAACTGAAGACATGGAGGCCTTATCCTGATCATGGCACTACTTGGAACATTGAGGCCCTATCTCATAGGCAGTTGCATGATTAGAGATGCAAACAGCAAAGACATTGGGGGTACTGTGAACCTTTCCAGACCGATAAGCTCCTGCACTGGGAGTATGACTCCGAAAGAGGGAAGGGCAGGAGGGCTCACCCAGGAGGGGGAAGTAAGCCATAGGCTAGAGGGCTCCCAATCTCTCTCTCTTTCCCAAGGGAGTCAACTTTATTTGTGACAGAACATGGGGGAAGATCAAGTCTAGATGCCTTCAGGAAGCACAAGCAGTAGTGAAGGGCAATGAGGAATGGGTATACTCACTGTAAGTGTTAAACTGCAGGTCAACTAATATGCAAGAAAGGGGAAAGAAACCACATTGTGTTACTACTTGCATCAAACACTGACTTTAGGAAAGCAACCCTTCATTGGCTGATGAGAGGGCTCAGAGGCTAAGGGCACTTGGAGCCCAAGCCTGATGACCTGAGTTCAATCCCCTGGACCCACACAGTAGAAGAGAGCCTGACTTCCTCAAGTTGTTCTCTGATCTTCACATGCATACCACCACACACACACACACACACACACAATCAATCAGTCAATCAATCAATCAATCAATCAATCAATCAGAAAAGTCTCCCTTCAAAGAATCCAAATGTGACTGAATCAGTTTGTAGGGCAATTTATGTTCCAAGAAAGACAATAAAACAGTTAAGAGAACAGAATGCTTGGTGTGATCAGCGAAAGAAACAAATAAAGCCTTTTTTTAAAACCTCAGTTAATGTTCCTCAGGGCAGGTTTGAGGCTTCATCCTGCAATAGGGGAGTGGAATACAGTTCATTAAAATAATTCAGCAAATGACTAAATAGGTAAAGGAGGTAATAACAATGCCAAGCCCCAAAGAGGGAGGCAATACTCAAAGGTGTGTCATAGATACCCCAAATGTCCAGTTTCTAACAAAAATTTACAAGACACAGGAAGAAACAGGAAAGAATGACAAATCCACTGGGGGCTGGGGAGAAGCTGGTCAGATAGCAAGAGCTCTTCTTAAAAGCAACCAGATATCAGCCAGGTGTGGTGGCACACATCTGTAATCCTAGCATTTGGGAGGTGGAAGAGGATCAGGAATTCAAGGCCAGCCTCAGCTACATTGGGCTACTTGAGACCCTGTCTTAAACAAACAACAATAATAGTGAACCAGATATCAAATTCAGTAGGTAAACACTTCAAAACCATCACTGCTATTATGTTCAAAGAATCAAGAAAATAGTGATAGAAAAGTGAATGTGGGTCCCACCCTGTATCCCAAATAAAGAGATAAAATGTGTAAAAGATGCTAAGGGGACACTGTAAACCTGAAGGCAGAGTAACTGAAATGGAAGACTTTACTAGAAGGTTCCACAGTCGATCTGAACTGATAGAAGAATGCATTTGAAACTGACAGTTAATAAGGGTTGAGCCATCTGAAGAAAAGAGAACCAGCTGAATAAATGAAGTTTAGCAAAACCTCAGAGGAATGTGGGAATGTAGGCAAAATGGGAGAATTAGAAGAAAAGGAGGAAAAGGAAAATATTTAAAATATAATAGCGTGGCTTGGAGAGATGGCTCAGTAATGGTTAAGAACAGTCGAGGCCCTTGTAGCTGACCAGAATTCAGTTCGTATCAGGCAGCTCACAACCACCTGTACCTCCAGCTCTGGGGGAGGGGGTCTGATGCCCTCTTCTGGACTCCATGGGAACCTACACACACATACATATACCTACACACAGATACACACATACACCTAAATTAAAATAAAACAAATCTTATATAATATATATAATGGCTATAAACTTCTTAGATTCACTTAAATTTATATGTTTAAGCCCAACAGGCTCCAAGCAAGATAAACTCAAAGTGATGCATGGACATGAGAAAAATTCTGAGTGCTAATGGCAGTGTGAAAAAAAATGTAAAGCAGCAAGAGGTAAATAACTTGACTTCAATAAGATTAATAGTTGATTTCTCATAAGGAGAAACACTGGGAGCCAGAAGACGGTAGGTAGCACATGCAAAGTGATTAAAGGGAGAAAAGGAACTATCAAACAAGAATTCTATATCTAGCAAAACTGTCCTCAACAGTGAAGATGAAATACATCCCTAGGTGTGCAAAACCAGAGAACCCATCACCAGTACTTCCCTGGTGATTGACCCAAGGAGGAAATTAAATCCACATGAAAAACTAAGAGCCTAGATGAAGGCAATGATATAACTGCAAATATAAATGTGCATTTTCTTCTCCTCCCTTCTTTTGATTTTGAAAGTGATTGTGTACCTAATCCTAGATGCACAGAATGCAGTGTTGTCCTTTAACAGACAGAAGTGAAGCATCTTTGCACAGCAGAGGGGGGTGGGAGGAAAGCTGAATTAGGTTAAGAGAAGATTCTAGACAAGACCTTGAATCTGCATGAATAAATAAAAAGGACCAGAAACAAAACAATAATAAAGAAGGCTAATATAACCAAAACTATAAGTGTGTATTTTTCTCTCCTTGGTCCCAACAGCTTTAAAAGACATAAAATTTTATAGAGTATTGTTGGATTTGTAACATTTGTGAATGAAATATGTTTAACAGCACTGGCATTCAAAGAACAAGGGGGAACAGAGTCAGGCAGGAGCAATGTTTCTTTATCTCACTGGAATTTTAATTATAAATCCAAGCTGATTCTGATGAGCTAAGATGCTTATGGGAAGCCTTTGAACAACTAAAGACATATTTCAAAAAAGTTTTTGTATCATTAAAGAAATTGAAATGCTACATTAGAAAACGTTTGTTTAATAATGCCAAAGGAAGCCATAAAAAAAGAGAAAGAAATGAGGCATACAGAACGCAAAAGGGAAAGGGGCAGGCATGAACTCAGCTAGATCAATAGCATTAAACATATATGGGTTGGCAATGTTATCAGTAGGCAGAGACTATCAGGTTAGAAAACAGACATACTTTAGATTCAAAGATATAAACTGATTGAAAGTGGAAAAGATGAGAGAGATACAATCAAGCAAACAGAAACCACAAGAGACTCTACTAATATCAAACAAAATAGACTTTAAAACAAAGTGTGCTACCAGAGATACAGAGGAATTGTATAATGAGAAGAGTGGCCTGCTGCAGGGGCTGCTGAAATGATTCAGTGGATAAAGGTGCTTGACGAACTAAATTCAATCCCCGGGACCCACATGGTAGAAGGAGAGAACTAATGCCCACCAGTTGTCCTTTGATCACCACAAATGTCCCCTCTCTTTCTCTCTCTCTCTCTCTCTCTCTCCTCTCTCTCTCTCTCTCTCTCTCTCTCCTCTATCTCTTTCTCTCTCACACACACACAAAATAATAAATGAATAAAACATAATAAAAATGGTCATCTGGATTATGCAAGAGATATGACAATAGATTACCAAAATACATAAGTAAAACTGTCAGATATGAGGGAAGAGACACAGAACTCAGCAGTCATTGCTAAGCAATCTGTATCACACTCTCGGTGGCAATGGATAGAACAGAGCAAAAGAGTTCAAATAAATTAGCAGTCATATATGGTGGTACAAGGCACAAGACCCAGTACAGGGGAATTTGAGGCAAAAGGAACACAAGTTTCAGGCCAAAATACATACACAAAAAGGCAAGACAATAACAAAAACTGACTACACTACAATGAGAAATCTGAAAGTAAACAAGAAAATTCCATCATTACTAGCAGGGAAAAGAATAAAATACAAAGGAGAAAATTTTAACAATTGAAGCATAATGCTTACACTCTGGAAACTCAAAAATATGATTGAAAGTAATTGTTAAAGATGTAAATAAATAGAAAGAAGTCTCAAGATCATTGATTGTATGACTTACTGTGGTTAAGACGACATGCTGAACTACAGACGGAATGCGGTCCCTCTCAGATTCCAAAGGGTTTATCTGTAGAAATTGGTGACTTGATTCTAAACTTTGTATGGGGTTGCTAGGGTGCTCAAGAGTCAAAATAATTTTGAGAAAGAACAAGATGGAGAATTTACACTTTGTGATTCTAGATTTCATCATAAAACAATATGAATCAAGATGGTGGGACATCAGCCTAGGGGCATACATCTGGGTCAATGGAATGGACTTGGGAGTTCAGAGGTAAACCACGTGTCTAGGGTCAAACAATTATAGACTGACCAAGAAGGGTGCTAAAATGGCTGGGCTGGGCTGGGCTGGGCAGGGCAGGGCTGGGCTGGGCAGGGCAGGGCTAGCCTGGGCTGGGCTTCCATGTAGATGTTCCCACACTACTCTAGTTGCTAAGACTTGGGGAGGGGCAATGGAAAGAATAGCGGTTTACACATACAGAGAGAGAGAGAGAGAGAGAGAGAGAGAGAGAGAGACTGGATAAGTGGGCAGCCATGAGCAAAGTAATGAAGGGTGAGTTGACTCATACCCCACACAAAAGCAGATCAAAGACCTAACTGTAAGAGCTAGAACTATAAAACTCTTCAAAGAAAGCACAGGATTGAGATTTCATGACTCCCTATGTGGTAATAGGTTCTTAGGGGAAAAAAAAAAAAAAACACAGAAAAGTACAAGCAAGAAAAGAAAATGAGGTGCGTTGGCCTTCGCCATATTCTAAAACTTTTGAAGGTGCTTTTAAAAAGGGCACAAGACACCAAAAAGCAAAGTACAGAATGTGACAAAATGTTTTCAAAGCATGTTATCTGGTAAAGAATTTGTATATAAAGAATACAATGAACTCTCACAACTCATTAATAAAAGGACAAATACCCATTTTAATGATTGGGCAAAGGACCCAAGTAGACATTTCTCTAAAAGAGGTACAGAAATGACCAATAAGCACATGAAAATGTGCTCCTTGTCCTTAGTTAGAAGAGAACTGCAAATCAAACCACATGGAGATATGATGCCCACGTACTAGGATGGCTTAAATAAAAGTCAGATAAAACAAGGTCAGCAAAGCTGTGGAGGATCTGGGTAGGATCTGGGAGGAACTGCTGCAGTTAGAGGGGCTAAGTGATGCTGGGGGGGGTGGTCAAGTGAGGCAGTCACTTTGGAGACAGTCTGCCAATACTTCAAGTGGTTAAACACACAACTAGTAGTTCTGCCTTACCCTCAAAAGAAAATACTTTTCCACATAAAACCTCACAGAGGGTGGGCCAGGGAGATGGCTCAGTGCAGTTAACAGCATTTGCTCTGAACGTATAAGGGTCTGAGTTCAAATCTCCAGCACCTATGTAAAATTCCAGGCATGGCTGCATGTGCCTGTAACCCCAGTATTTCAGGGAGGGTGGACAGGTGGATAATAAGTTCCTAAGACCAGCCAGCCTAGCTGAAACAGAAAGCTTCCGGTTCACTGAGAGAATGTCTCAAGGGAATAAGGTTGAGAGAGACAAAGGAAGACATCTGATGCCCTGCTTTGGTCTCTGCATGTGCTTTAGGTATGGACGGACATAGCTGCACACTCATATGTGTGCCCCACACACACACCACACTCCCCACACATACACCACACTCCCCACACATACCCCCCCAACACACACAAGCTTGCACAGGAGATTTAGATAAACATTATTTTTAACTTTTAAATAGTTTTTGTTGTTGTTGCTGCTGCTGCTGTTTGAGACAGGACCTCACTATGTATCCCTGGCTGGCCTCGTATACACTATGTAGATCAGACTGACCTTGAACTCAGAGATCCACCTATCTCTGCCTCCTAAATACTGGGATTAAAAGCATGCACCACCATGCCCAACTCATAATAACTTTAAAATGTGGAAATAACCCAAAAGCTCATCATTTCTGACCACAAAAAGGAATGAGTTCCACCACCAACTATAACATGGATGAGCCACTGATTTGTAGGCGTTAGCTGCACTGCTGGGGCCCAGAATCTCTACAAGACAGGGAAGTGCTCTGCCTCTGAGCTGTGGAGTCCATCTCCTTCGGGGGTGTGGCCTCTCATAGGCTGTCCATGTGCCAGTTGATGGCCCACACCCATGCACATATGAGCAGAGGTAACTGGACTTGGCAAGCTATGAAGAAGATATAAAGGATTTTTTTTCGGGGGGGGGGGGTACGGGAGTCCAGGAGAAGATGAAGGGAGGAATTGGGCAGTAGATATGATCAAAATATGTTGTATACATGTACAAAACTCTCAAAGAATACATAAAATAAAAAATTTAAATTACTTCTAAGAGCTTAGAGAAAGAAGCAAATGCTAGATGGTTAACATCTATTCATAGTCCCTTAGTGTTTATGAAGTGGTGGGCACCACCTATTGACAAACACTAAGCACCTACCAGGCACCTGCTATCAGCCCTCTAGAGATATAGCAAGGCAATGAATACATTTCCTGCTTTTATGCAACTTACTTTTGAATAGAAAAATGGAAAGACAACAAATAAAATATGTTAAATATTATTAACCATTAAAAAGAAATAAACACGAGATAAACACATAAAACTGATGGGAGGTGTCATTTGGGGGTACACAGGAGGTCTGGCTGATAAGCTTCTTGGCAGAGACCAACCCAAAGGAGGTGGGATCTGGATGGCACAAAGTTCCAAGACCAGGAGCAGCCGAGGGCAAGAGCTTCAAGGTGATCTGTACTTAATGCAATATGGGAAAGATAAAGATGTCAATACTACAGATGAAACTAGTAAGAAATAAAGGAGAGACACAGAGATGGGGGGATCTTGGGAGGGTGAGTAGGACTGTACAAAACATGAATGCTAAGGCTTGCCTCACTCTTGTGACCTCTACTCCAGGATTCACAGATCCAGGGCTTCCCCAGTATATCTGAATATCCCAATATATGAGCTGAGAAACCCCAATCTAGTCTGAGGTTTTTCTGTTTTTTAAAGGGGGTGTGTGTGTGTGTTGCCCACACAAGCCAGAAGAGGATGTGCAATCCCCTGGAGCTGTGGTGAAAAGCAGTTGTAAACTGCCAAACATGGGTGCTGAGCACTGAACTTGGGTCCTCTGGAAGATCAGCAAGTGCTCTCAACCACCAAGCAATGGCTCCACTGTAGTGTGAGGCCGTAGCTAAGAGCTGGCAGCGAGTCTTCAGTCATGAAATTAATTTAGTGAATTAAAGCCTGCAGTCACAGAATGAAAACTAACCCAACACTCTGCTGTATGTGTGCCATTGTGTATGTGTGTGTACATGTATGTGTGGGGCACTGGCTTGATACAAAATGCATTTCTTTCTTTCTGAGAGTCACATCCAAAATTTTTGCCTCTCTTACCTGTCACTCCATCCTCCTAGCCCCACACATGGCTACAAAATGTTCCTTTCTGATGAGTCTATAGCTACCTGAGCTTGCTGTCAACAATTTAAATTGATCCAAACAACAAACTTGCCTGCAGCTAAGGAGCCCAAAAGGTCTCCTGTGTTAACTGAGATGTTTACCTTAAGCAAGGCATAAATTGCATTATAATCAGTGTTGGGCTATCATGGTGCTCAGTCTACAGAAGAGTCCTCTAGACCCTGCCAACACTACATCTCTGAGTCCAGACACTGCCTGCTGTTGAAGGACCAGAAGCTTCCTCTCAAAAACATTCCAAGTCCTTCAGAAGTGAAGTTATTGAGGTGAGACAAGGATAAACTCCAAACCCAGAGGTGCCACCCACTAGCAATGGGACAGGGCATCACTCCTTTCAGTGTCGGTCCTTCTGAAAAACTGGGATGATGACAGTCGCAAACCAGTAGGATGATTGTGAGCTATAAGAATACCTGTCCCCACAATTGAAGATTGTGGCAGTCTAGTTAATCCTCTCTGGACATCCCACACACCCTACTTAACAGATGAAGACCCCGAGACCAGAGAGGTTCAGTGATTCACTAATGTCACATAGCTCTAAGTTATGAGAATGGGCTTCAACTCATGGTGATCTGGCCATGTACTAACAGATACCATGTTCTGTCTGTTTTCTTCAGTGATGGAATACCTGTCACCATGCTTGGTCCATAGAGGTACATGAGTTATTTATTTGACACTTGTGTAAGTAACCACTTCTTGTTTGAATATACTATTCATTTAATCCTCACAATAACCTTAGAAAATAGGACAGGAAAGTGACACAGAGAGGTTAGGTAAATTATGTACAGCCACATAACCATGAGCAGAGTTAGCATTTGTGTGTAGGGGCCCTGGATCAGGAGTCTACAAGACCATGCAATTTGCTTTGGTATTTCCCTTCCCATTAAGCATTCTGCATCTCGCTCTCCAGGACTTTCATGTCATCCTGTGCTGAGGATTCTGTAGAAACTGACTCATTCCAGTCCTCTGAGGTTATCCCACTTTGGGGAAATTTGAAGCCCAGAGAGGAGAGGGCACCCACTGGAGAGCATACAGCATGTGGGTGCTATTCTAATTCCAACACCCACCTGGCTGGCTGCATAGTCCTAACATTTAACCATGATGTACTGCTGTTGGGGGCTGGAACAGGATGAGGGTCTTTATTGATTAAAGAAGGTAGCATTAAATACAGTGGAACAAACATATGGTTCCTATGGAAACTGTAAGGTGTTCTGAGTTCTCTCCAAAAGTAGATACTCAGACAAGTTTACTTGAGAAGCATCAGATTGAGGGAAGGGAGGTGTGTGAGGAAGCCAACTAGCACTGTGGGTCACTAGCCACTTACTGAGGAGCTGGAGTCAGATTCACATCTCAGAATGACTCCATTTGAGGAGAATGAGCCAGGAAATTTGTAGACAAGTTTCCCAACCTCAGCATTACTGATATATACCTGCTCCAGCGCTGACTGCCCTGTTCATTATAGAATATTTAGCAGTACTTTAACCCCTATAGGACCTTGACCCCTGCCCAGTCATGACAACCAGAAATATCTCCAGACATTGACAAACTTCCTTCTGCAGATGAGTACAGACCAGTTCCTACTGTCAATAGCTGAGGGATACTGGAGAAAGAGATATTATCTGGAACTGGGAGGATGATTCAGTGGGTAAAATGCTTGCCACACCACCTATGTGGGTGTGGTGACCTGCCTGTATTCCCAGTGCCCGGGAGGCAGAGACAGGGGATCTCCAGGCCAACGTGGCTACCTAGACTAGCCAAATCAGCAAGCTCTGGTTCAACTGAGAGATCTTGCATCAATACATAAGGTGGAGAATAGTGGAAGAAGATACCCACTATCAGCCTCTGGCTACCATATGTGTGCACACACACATGCACACATATCCACACACACATATGAACATCACACATACATACACATGCAAGAGAGACAGAGACATACACACAAAGAAAGACATGTTGTCTCATTAAGAAAGGAGGGGGTTGTAGAGAGGGTTCAGGGTGGTTAAGAGCACTGACTGCTCTTGCAGAGGACACAGGTTTGATTCCCAGCACCCACATCGTGGTTGACAACCATTTGTAATTCCAGTTCCAGAGGATCCAGTGCCCTCTTCTGACCTCTGTAGGTATTGCATGACATGAGTGCACCTGCTTACATGCAAGCAATACACTCATACACATAAAATAAAAATAACAAATAATTTTTAAAAAGAAAGAAGAGAGACATTCAATGACTAGAAAAAAACTCAGACCCCCCAAAAAACCAGTGCTGACACTGAGCAGCCTGTTAGCACACAGTGACGTGGCCAGGACAGGTGGTGAGGCACTGACCACTTCCATCTTCCACAAGCAGCTTGAGAACTACAGAAGGAACATTTAGCAACTTCCACAAAAGTATATCACATGGGCAAAATCAGGTCATCTCTCACTGAGCATTCAAGTTAATTCTGATTTTTCAAGATTATGAATTTTGTGAGCTTCAAATTCCAAAGTTTTGTCTTCAACTCCACTGGAAGGTTTAGTTCTGAGAATTAATGGGCGTACAGGTGGGGTGTGCCCTCATATAAACAGAATTCCCCTCTGACCTTTGCTGGGACTCCCAGGCTTCTTATTACAGCTGCTGGGAGTGACGGAGTTTTTGGCACAAAGAGTTGTGACCATGAATCAGTTCAGTAAACTCACTAGTCAGTTCTGATCCTCGTGAACCACTCACTCTAAATCTCCTGCTTCTACAACACATTTCTTCCAGTCCAGTTGGTGGTATTTGGTAGCTGAAGTTTATGCACCTAGATCCTGCCACCTGCTGTGTAAGTCTAGCTTGCCCCACATAGCCCGTCTTAGCTTCCAAAGGTTTCCAGAGCAGGGGCTCTGGAAAATTCCATCACCAGAAAATCAGGTTAGAGGGAGGGTAGATGGAACATGATGACTGCATGATGTAAGGATGTGTGCAAACCATTCCAGTGAATACTGCTAATTTGTACAATTAATATGTGTTAATCATAACAACATAAAATCTGGTGATGATATTAGAATGGACAGGACAAAGCACTCCTTCAATACAAGTTTCACATTGAGATTTCCTTCAAAAAATACAGTACAGAAGGGGAGAGAAAGAACGATTTTATAGTAGAGAAACTTGGCAAACACCTTGACCAAGTGGTGGAGTTCAATATCAACAGTCATAAATCATTTTGATACCTTGTATCCTTGACATTGCACTTGACCTCTGAGGTTTTCCTGCCCAAGCCCATTACTCCATCTAATCATGAGAAAACCATCAGATCAATCCCAATAGCCAGGTATTCTACAATGCTTGACTAGTGCTTCCCAGAAGGGTCAAGGTCATAGACAATAGGGAAGTTTAACAAACTGCCAGAGTCAGGGGGCACCTAAGGAGACAGGGCAAGGGAGCTTGTGTGCATCTGACAGATCCTACACCAGGAAAAGGCATTAGGTAAAAACTATAGAAACCTAAATTACCATGGAATTTAGCTAACAATCATGTACCAATAATGGTTCATTAGTGAGGGATACACCTAGTAATGTAAGATGTTAATAAGAAGGAAACTGGGTGTGAGGTACGTGGGAAACCCAAACTATATTCAAATTTATGTAAAACCAGACATATTCATTACATTACTAGATGCTGTGATAAAATACCCTGACAATTTAAGGCAACTTAAGGAAGGAAAGTTTTATTTTAGCTCTCAGTTTGAGGATACAGTCCATCACGGCAAGAAAGTCACAGTGGCAGGCACATGGGATGGCTGGTCACACTGCATCCACAGTTAGGAAGCAGAGAGTGATGAGTGCTTATGCTCAGCTCACTTTGCTGTTCTATTTGTCTGGGACCACCATCCTTGAATTCCCACCTAAAATAACCTGGTCAAGATGACCCTGGGCTAGAGAGACATTTTGGCCTTTAAAGGCTAAGGCTAACAACAACAAAATCAAGATGACCCCCACAAGCATGCCTAGAGACCAAGCTAACCGGATAATCCCTCACGGGTATGCCCAGAGGCTTGTCCCCTAGGTGAGCCCAGACCCTGTCAAGTCAACAGTCAGCACTGGCCACCAGAGTGCTCAAGTCCATCTCCTCTAGCCTGGTCAGCTCTTGAAGCTTCTCATCTCCATACTTGTTCCCTATGTGAAAGTTGTAAAATTGTTTTGGGATCAGGCCACAGAAAGGATGGTAGATTTCAATCAGACTAATTCTAGTAGAAAGTACTTCTGAGCAAGCTCGGAAATGCAGAGTCCTTTTCCTCCCAGTTGTTTGTCCTTACTGTTCCCAGCAGAGCTTCTCTCTAGCCCTCACCATCCATGCTCATTTATTTCCATTCAGCATGTCTCGCTGTCCCAGATCCAGTGTCACTGTGGTGAGGACATAAATGGCAGAGTCATTTATTAACACTTCAGTATAAATCATATCATATAACTCCAAGCCTGTACTCTCTTTTCTAGAAGTAGTCAAGACTTCCTTTACGATACACCACCATATTCTTCTTCAGTTAGCCATCCTCAAGCAATCAAAGGAGCAACAGCCAGAACAGAGTTCACATATGTCCCCAACTGCAACCTCTTTGCTTTCTTGTTTTTTCTACTCAAATCTCTTCAACTGTATCTGGGTCATTGAGTCATAACTTAGATCTCACGTTTCTTTTCACCCTTTCAGTACTATTTTCTGCCCTTCTCTGTCTTGTCCTTCCCTCAGGAGGGTGATTTCTGTGAAGATGATGCTTTGTGTTTGGACTCAGAGAAGCTAAGTCTCCGCCTTGCTCTCTCCTTGCCAAGCAGTGGTTTTGCTAAGGTTACAAGTCTACCTCTTGCTACAGCTCCTGCCCAACAAACTTCCACAAGGACAAGTCATGAAGGGTTCCGGAAACTCAGGTCTTCTCTTGCCCTCTCCACTTGGTGTATGTTGTATAGTGAGTTCCTCCTAATCCAAATACTCCCTCACAGAGGGAAGATGGAAGCCTATTATAAAACCTGGGAAAGAAACAACTCACAAGTCTCGGGAAGCTGCTGAAGCTCACAAGATTCACAGGTGCCTCTCCAAAGTTGTACGAGCAGGAATGCTTGCTGGGGATACAGCACACTCACTGGTAGCTCTGTGCAAGTCAGGCAGGGCTGCCAGGGGCGGACCTTTCATGAGTGATCATGTCCCTTCTGCTGGACTGGACTTTTCAGTGGGGCAGCTGCCTTTGAGTTGAGTCATCCTGTTCCTGTGATGTGAGCTGTCCAAGAGACTCACTGGCTCACAACTAGGCTTGGGAGAAATAATTTCTCTGGTGTGTCAGTCAGTGCCCTATCTTGGAGGAACAGACATTTGCTCACCTCTCCCAGGCAAAGCCTCTCAGCAGTGTGTGACCAGCTCCCCGAGCTGAGCCCCTGGTGTTTCACGTCTCCTCCATGCTCTTCTCCTTGTCCTGCCTCTGTAAAGAGTCGGTCAACTCTTCTCAATGACCTCTCTTGAAGGTGCCACTCTGCTTTCTGGGACCCTGAAGAATGCACTCCACTTGCCTCTGGCTTCTCTTCCTTGGAAGCAGCTGTAGGATTTTACCCTCAAACCCCAGATTTAGCAGCCAGATCAAGCAAGAATTAGAGAGCTCAGCCAAGGGCCTAGAGATGAGCACCATAGGGTGAAGGAAGCCGGTGCTTCAAGAAGAGCAGGACCCAGCTGCTACAGGTGGTGTTTGAAGGGATAGGGCATGGTGAGAAGTTGGTCACTGCAGGTTCCGGTGGCTCAGGCCTGCGACGTCTACTTTCTTCCGTCTCATTCTACAGAGACAGCAGCTGTGGGTGGTGGACAGGTGTATCTAAACCAGAGTTTTTCTATCACTGAGGAGCAATTACACAACTAAAGATAAATATTTGGGGGGAGGTGAGTTAATACATTTCCCTCTGGCTTTTCATGCCACCTAAGCATGGAAAGCTCTCCTCTTTCCATGTCTAACCTCCTCCTCCCTCTCCAGTTTAGGTGCCCCCATTTCCCCCTTGATAATACCTGTCTCCTATTATCCCCCCTCTTTTGAGTTCCTTCTTCCCCTTTACCCCCAGGGTTCCTTGTGTGTCCTCCCCTTCTCCCTTCCCAGTTAAATATTCCCATTTTCCCCATTTCCCCCTTGGTAATATCCATTCCCCCCTCTCCTCCTCTTTCGGGCTCCCTCCCTCTCCTTACCTCCTTACCATGTTTCCTTTCCATTTTTCTGGCTCCTGCTGTTACATCAGGATATATATTCACATATAAGGGATTGCTACAACCCAAAAATGAGTGAGAACATACATCACTAGCTTTCCTGAGTCTATGTTACTTCACTTAGTATAACAGTTTCTAGTTCCATCCATTTGCCTGCAAATTTCATAACTTCGTCTTTCCTTACTGCTGAGTAGAGCTCCATTGTGTAAATGTACCACATTTTCATTATCCATTCATCAGTTGAGGGACATTTAGATTGTTTCCACTTCTTAGCTATTGTAGAAAAAACAGCAATAAACATGGATATACAAGTATCTCTACAGTAGGATGAGTCCTTTGGGTATATGCTAAGGAGTGGTATAGCAGGATCATAGCGTAGATTCATGAACATAAAGAAATTGAGACTTTCAGGCCACTGGAAACTTGTTCATATGAACTTACAGCAATGCTGAGAGCATACACAAGACCCATGCTGGCTCAGCAAGACAAAAACCCAGCATAGAGCAGGGAGCTATACAAGGAACTTTTGACAAATGATTACTGTGGAATGAGGGAGAGTAGATCTTTTTGAACGGAGTGACTCTTGGATAGGGTGACTAGACTCTAGTAAATGAACTTGTACTGAAGAACATCTTGATAGAAATGCTTGACCGGATAGGTCTTAACACATAATGACAGAATACCTAAAATCTGGTGGTGGGGGGGAGGACATATGGGAAAGGGAGAGGGGTCTATATTTTATTAAGATGTATTAAATGAAATGCAGAAAAACTCAATAAAAATATTTGTTGTATAAAATCCACAAAAATGCAATAAAATATATCTTAACAGCTGGTCACATCCAGTCAAGTACAAAGCCTTGTCTTAACTGCCTTAATTGATGTGGGAAGACCCAGCCTGAAAGTGGGAAGCACCGTTCCCTGCTTAGTGCTCAGCTAGCTTTCTCTATTCAGTCCAGGGCCCAGACCAGGGAATAGTGCTGCCCACTTTCAGGCTGGGTCTTCCCAAATCAATTAGGACAGTCAAGACAATCCCCCACAGACATGACCACAGGCCAACTGCTCTCTTCCTTGGCAGTAGTTGTAGGAATCCCTCCCAAACTCCTAGATTCATCAGCCAGATCAACAAAGCATTACAGAAAGGTAGTAGTTGGGGGTAAGCTCCAGTGGCTGGTTTATATTTGAAAAGCATGCTTGGCAAATTGGTTACCTATTGTCCTAGGATTTGGCTAACCCTGGAAGGGACAAGCAATCAAAGCTCAGCAAAGCATTCTGACTACCAAATACAGAAAAGGCAGATGAAACCCCAAGGCTGTCTTTCAAATATACTTTTACTGTAAATGAAGAACCTCAATCCATCAAAAGATGGTCAGAGTGTGCAATATTTCAGAGAGAGAGTGTGTGTGTCTATGTGTAATCTAGGACTCCAAGGTCCAGATGGAAGCTCTAAAGGACAGGCCAACACTGTAATTATGTGTATATAAGTGAGGGGCTGTGGGTATGAGTACAGTGGCCCCAGAGACCAGAAGAGGGCATGGAATCCCCTGAAACCAAAGTTACAGGCAGTTGTAAGCTGCTTAATGTGGGTGCTGGGAACTGAATTCAGGTCTTCTGCAACTGCAGTGTGTGCTCTTAACCACCAATCCATCTCTGCAATCCCATCAGGCCAGGCCAACTCTTACTCAGTACATTGCTCCCATCCATCTCAGATCCCAGCTTCCTCTCTCTGTCAGCCCAGCTGCAATAGATACTCTGATGCTTGGGGTCTCCCAACATCTCCTTTCCTAACACTACCCTGAATACTCTTTCAGGAAATGGTGCTCTTCACTTCCTAGCCATGTGCTTTATATAGACTGGCTTCAAGCAAGCACTATATCTCATCCACAGGGCACAATGACTAGTGTATGAATGGATATATGAGACCAATTAAAGCCACAGAATGTTTGCAAAGAATCTTGGGAAAGAAAAGTCTCCCTTCTCTTCTATAAGGACTACCAGAGGGACTATCCCTCATCCCTCAGGAAACAGGTGAAGAGCTCTGGCAACCACTTTGTGATGTGCAGCTGTGATCTGGGAGCCCAAGGAAGCAGAAAACATCTACAATCCCTAGTGATGTAAGTTGTGCTGCTGTAATCAAGCCGGCCTGCATCCCAATTCCCCTCTGGACTCCAAGTGCCCAGAGCAATGAATTCACATTATTATGTAAGGTCACCTGCACATAAAGAGTCCTCACCAAGCACCACCCTACCTTCAAAGTTCAGGTCCAAATGTCCCCTCCCCAGCCCTCCCAATCCTCTCTTTCTTCTGTCTCACTCAGCCACTCCCTGGAAGATTCCTCCTCCTGGTGCTTCCAGTATGTGATTTGAACTCTCCTTTCAAAGGCTCTTTCAAAACTGTCATTTACAACATAACCAGTTCCTTCCTTTGGCCCAACAAAGGGACCAATTCCTTTGCTGAATAACTGGAATGTGCCCTTCCCTCTGCACCCTCTTCACCAGCAAGCCTGAGCACCGGTGATCTCAGGGCAACGGATGTAGATAAAGACAAGATGTCCCAGATTCTAGTCCTGCTCCTGACCTTCATTTTTACTGTGTGGCTTGGACTGAGCATTGTGCTCCCACAGTGTTCTCATCTGAGAAATGTGAGTTAGAATGAGATGTACGTGTTTTTACTCATGTGCTTTGAGATCTTGGGGCCTGAAGTGACTCCAGGGCCCCTACAGATGTGATGGGATTGACTCACAGGATAATATCATCCAATGTCCCTGCTTGATTTCAACAATAGCTTATTCTTGAAAAACAAATGAAAGCTACTAGAGAGAATAAGGCATTAAGATATTATATTAATCTTCAAGACTGCTCACTAAGAGAGTCAGGAACAAGGTAGGATTACTATGTTCTGCCCTTTGTAATGTGGGCATCTCCACTGGCTTGCTCTTGCTGACAAAATATGAATGTGAGTGATATATGCAACTTCTGGGCAGAAGCTGTAAGAGAGAACTGGAAATTCTGTGTATTTCCCTTTATAGATTCCTGCTAAAATGATCACATAAACACATCAACACTCTGAAAAAACCCTAATGTACAAAGACCCATCCCATCCCACCTCTACCAACAGGTCTTTGTTACATCACAGGACTGAAAAATTTTGTTATGTTAAGCCTCTGTGATTTGGGGGTTATGTGTTACTATAGCAATGCCTATATCCTGATTGATACTGGGCCTTCCCAGTCTCTGTTGGTGTAGCTGCTGTTTACCTAGCTCTGTGTGTCAGCCTGTGCCCTGTGTTTTTCATCTGACTTAACTCTCCCCACAGCCCCAAACCGAAATCCTATTCATGTATCCACCTAACAGATGAGAAAGCTGTGTCCCCAGTGGTTCGATAAATTGATCAAGTTCACACAGCTAGTGTTAGGCATGGTCAAGACCCCTAACTCAGACCATTTATTAAAATAGCCTCTAGCCTCTACCACTCTAGGGTGCCAAAACAAGTGGTGAGCCAGAAAGACCTCACATGAGCTCACAAGAACCAACTGTGATCATCCCCTCCCAAGTTCATGTTCACAGAGTGCAAACTGATGGTTTGAAGTTGACCATGGTGCGAATATTCAAACCAGCATGTAGTGTGTTCCAGGGTTTCTCTTGTTTTTATTTTGTTTTTTGTTTTGTTTTGTCTTGTTATTGTGGGGTCAGTTTTTCATGGCACCATTTATCAGACCCAGATGATCCAAAACAACAGAGCTGTGATCTGCTGAACCTATGCAGAGGAATTCCCAGTAGTCTCCAAGCTATGTTGGGATTCCCAAAAGGGTTTCTTTTTTTAAATGTATTTTTATTTATTCTTCGAGAATTTCTTGTATGTATACAATACATTTTGAGCAAATCCATGGTCTATTCCCTCTCCTCCAACTCCTACCAAAACTACCTCACCAGGCCTCTCTCCTAACTTCATGGACTCTATTTTAACCCACTGAGTGCAATTAGTGCTGCCACAGGGGTATAGAGTCAGCCACTGGAGTATGGGCATCCTACCAGGGGCCACATCCCAGAAGAAAACTGACTCTCAGCATTTCCAGCAGCCATCAGCTGCCAATACATAGTTCCTCATCTTTCTAACTAGCATAGTATCTAAATTCTCATTTTTATACAAATAGATTAGTGCCTCTCTCAACCCTCATCAGAGAAGCTTCCTTTTGCAGTGCATGATGGTTAACACAGAGACTCACAACCAGTCAATGTGCAAAGAATAAGTGACTTTGTAGTATTCAACCCTGAATGAGACATCTGTATCACAGCCCTTCCCCCAGGCTCAGGGATCATCGCATCTTGGAATGAGGCAGCGGGATTTTGAGAGCCAGAGGACTACTGAGAAACAGTTTTTCCCAGACCTGCAGGGCTGGCACACTCATGAACTCACAGTAGCTGTGTTTACATGCACAAGACCCGCAGAAGATCAAGACAGTCAAAATTCTAGCATAGAGGGGGAAGGGGCTCACAAGGTCCTGAAAAGGTTTCTTCATTAATGAGGACTCTGCTGGGAGACAGACTAAATATAAATGATGAGTTGTTGAGAGAAAGTACTGCACAGGGTTGTTTAAACTGCTGCAAAGCTGGAGGAAGACAATGAATCCAGTCGGAGGGCAGTGGGCTTCCAGTAATGATTAAAGAGTCCTTAATCTTCAGAGTACATGTTTTGTTAGTCTGCATAATGCATGAAACAAAAGCATCCCCAGGACGGTTGGCGTCTAGGGCAGAAGATCAAATTGACACAATTGCCTTTGGGGCAAAACAAGCAGTGCAGACTTGACTGCCTGGACTGGCCTGGACTGATGTGTTTTCCCTGTAGCAGGCGCTGTCCAGACTCATCCATCACTCCAACTAGGCTTGCTCACAGTTCAGTGTTTCCTGGTGCCTTTGGAGTCTGGAACCACAAGGGCAGTGCTCTGTACTAGGGACTGATTGTTGTTCTACCTGCCCAGACCACTGCGAAAGCAGTATGCCACACACAGCATGGGCAAGCGACTTGCCTCTCTTGGCTTCAGTTTGGTCTTCTGTCAAGTGGAGCTGATAGGAGTACATAACTCATAGGCCTGTAGGTCACAGTGCCCGGAACAAACTAAGTGCTTAACACCTGGATGTCAGCTACTTATTACTAGAAGGACTAAGAATTATAGTATCAATTAGTGCCCAGCACATTCTGGGAGCTTTGTTTAAAAATGAATCTGTTCACTCAGTGGGTTTAAAAAGAACATATGAAGTTGAAATGGAAAAGTAATGAGGGATGGGAGGGAGAGCTGGAGGGGAGGGACTGTGTGTAGATTTACTCAAAACACATTATATGCATGCATGAAATTCTCAAACAATAAATGATATGAAATAAAATGAATCTGTTCAGAACTAGGTATGGTGTGTGTGCCTGTAATTCCAGAAGGCTTTTCCTGAGTTCAAGATCACCCTAGGCTACATAGCAAAACTTTATATCAAAAATAAAAATGAGGCTAGAGAGATAGCTCAGCAGTTAAGAGCACTGACTGCTCTTACAGAGGACCCCAGGGGTTCAGTTCTTAGCACCCACATGGCAGCTAACAACCATCTGTAACTCCAGTTCCAGGAGTCCAATGCCCTCTTCTTACTTCTGTAGGCATTGCACAACACAGGCAAAACACTTATACACATAAAAATTTTAATTAATTAAAAATTTAAATAAATTAAAAAACAAGGGCTTGGGAGAGATCGTTCATTTGGTAAAGTGCTAGCCTTTGCAAGTGTGAGGACCTGAGTTTAACCCCCAGAACCCACATTAAAAAAGATGAGTGTCATGGTATACTTATAATCCCAGTGTTTGGGAGGTGTAGATAGGCAGAACTCTGGGGTTCACTAGACAGCCACTTAACTTACTTGGCAAGTTCCAAGTCAGTGAGAGATCCTGCCTCAAAACAACATCACCTGAGAACTGACACTTGAGGTTTTCGCCTGGCCTCTGCTCACACGTGCATGAGCATGCGCACACACGCACGCACGCACGCACGCGCGCGCGCACACACGCACAAATCAACAAAATGACACCATTTATTTTCCTGGTTTTCAAGATGAGGAAACTAAGACCGTGAGAGAACTACCCAAGGTCATTGGCTGGGTGACAAGCAGTTTATAAACATTACCTTGTCCCATCCTATTTACTTTGAGAGAAAATAGTTATTACTTCCATTTTAAAGGTAAAGAGAATGCAGCTCCAAGGGTTCAATAAGACACATGAGGACACCAGGCAAACAAACATTGAAGTGGGAATTCAGGATTAGCCGGGGCTATGTGTGCCTTTGCATGGTTTCATTCCACCATCCTTCATTCCTATAAATAAAAGCAGCCTGTCTTATGAAAGCTAATCAACACTGAGCTGGCAACTAAGGAGTACAAGGCACTAAGCTAAGAGCCCTGCAGGCATCTTCTTGTTACTGTTACAACAGGAACTTGTCCCCCTTTGACATACTAGGACACTGAGGCACAGAAAAGATCATACCTGACCAAGTCACACTTAGAAAACTGGCAGAGCTGGAATGCAGAGCCCGCTGTTCTGACTCTTAGGTCTGCCCCTCTAAGCCCGAGGGTGGACTCTGGCATTTTCATTCCCCCTGACTGAAAGCTCAGTAAATTCACTGAGGCATAGATTCCTCTCAAGGACGGGAGAGAAAAGAGCCAATTACAGAGAAAGAAGCAAGTGCTGGGGACTAAACATGATGGACAGATAGATAGACCAGTAGTCAACAGACTGGGCCAGCCCTCTACCTTTGGTACCTCCCTTGCCAGGATACCCTCAGAAGGAATCTCTGGACCCTCCAAGACCTATCCAGTAAGTCACTGAAATAGCAATTAAAGTAGGCCTAAAGGGAAGTTTCTTTTTCTCCTTGGAGACAAAGACTCTGCTTGCATCCATGTCTCCCTTCCCTCTAAAGAGAGAACCTGGATGCAGATTGGCAGAGATGACCAGAAGCCCCTCTTTGACTTTCTTGAAAAGAAAGATTATTAATGCAGGACCTTCTGAAATAAGAAAGGTCAGATGCCTCTGGCTGACCGGACAACCAGGCAGGGTCAAATAGAGTCAGGCATTCGCCTCCGTTAGTACTGCTCTTACCTTGGTACAAGGTGGGCCTGGGGTGGCCCAGAAGCAAGGTGCACACCCAAGGAACAGGTTTCATGTCTTCTGTAAACACTGGCTAAACTCCAGAGAGCAGTCAGGCCGGCAGGGAGAGAGGGAGATCACCCTATGGAACCCCAAGCATGTCAGGGTTATAGTTCATTATGAACACTTCAGATGGTCACCTGGTACCTACATAAACCTTTGAAATTCCCATATGCAACCTTGGGGACCCTAAGCCATAAGGTCCAGCTACCTTCTAAGCTTCATGTCACACAGGTCCAAAATGCTAAGAAATCCATGTAACACACACCTCCCTGCATAACAAGAGCTGTTGTGCCTCTCCTGTGCTCAGTTGCCCTGTCTATGACGGCCTGTCCTCTTCATTTCCCACCTTCACCAGGATGACCCTGACAGCCCTTTAAGATCCTCCCCCAATTCCCATTGCCTACTCTTCCAAACGTGGGTTGGGCACTGGCATTGTTTGCTAGTGATAACCAGTTACCACAGAAACTCAATCTCACAGCTCTGGAAGCTAGAAGCCTGACATGAAGGTCTCAACAGAGCCTTGCTCCCCTCTTCCTAGCTTCTGGTGCTTTTTCCTAATCCTTGACACTCTGACTTACAACCGTGTTGTTCTGATCTCTGTCTTGGTCTATACATGACTGGTCCCCCTCTAGTGTCTGTGCCTTCATACAGCTTTCCTGTAAGGACACCAACCATTTGACCTAGGAACCCCAACACAGTATGGCATTGTTTAAAACTGATTACATCATAGTTTGACATGAGGTCATATGAGGTTTCCAGGTAGAGAAAGCACCATACAACCAAGCAGAACCAGAAACTTTACAGCTCGGAAGAGCACAGCATCCTGGAAAAGAGAAACTGAACCACGCAGCTGCCACCAGGGCCAGACAAAGCAAAAAGAAGATACTGTGTGTGGGGATAACTGCTGAGCTGATGCTTAAATATCAGGAGATGGTGACCCTGCAAAACTCCTCCAAGAGGTTCAATCTTGTGTTTGGTGGTGTCTACCCTCAAGGCCTTTACCATCCCCTCACCTTCTTGTCCTGCTTAAATCAACCTGGCAATAAACAATACTTAGCACCTTCAACAGAACCCATTACCTAATAAAACAGAACCCTAGAGCATGTCACTTTGAAAGTAGGAGTTGACACATTCCTCAAGTTTTTATTCTAGCAAAAACGTTGCGCTCTCTCTCATTCCCTCTCTCTCTCTCACTTGCTCACTCGTTCACTCTCTCAACAATGAATTTAAATCATCTTCAGGACTACCGAACACCCTCATGTCGCATACAGTAGGACAGTGGAGACATTATTCATCCCAATAAGCAAAGAGGAAAACGAAGCCCGAAGCAGCAGGAGTCAGAGTTGGGCTCCACATGTCACCGTCATCACGCTCTGATTTGTGACTTTCTGATTTCTTGAACCTCAGTTTTCTCATCAGTTAAATGGGAATGTCCTGGTTTGGTTTCTCTATTGCTATAATACTCCACCCAAAACCAACTTGGGGAAGAAAAGGTTTATTTGACTTTCATGTCCTGACCACAGCCCATCACAGAGGGAAGTCAGGGAAGGAATTCAAGGCAGGAAGCTGGAAGCAGGAGCTGAAGCAGAGACCATGGAGGAACACTGCTTACTGGCTTTATCCTCTAGCCTATGCTCAGCCTGCTTTCTTAGGAAACTCAGGACCAGGAACATACCCAGGGGTGGCACCACCCACAGTGGGCTGAGGCCTCCATATCACTCACCCATCAAGACCTAGACATGCCCACGGGCCAATTCCATAGAGGAAATTCCCCAGTTGAGGTTCCCTCTTCCCAGGTTGTCAAGTTGACAACTGAAGCCACCTAACATCGGAAACAATGACTGCCCCACCTTCCCTGGCTTGTCTGTAAGTTAAGTGATACAAAGAATATGTTGTAGCTGGTAAGAGTGAAAACTCAATGCCAGTATCGTTTTTAGGCAATGTTCTTGATCCTCACATTGTTAATAGTTATATCATTAACATAACTCCAAAGATGATACATTTAATCTTTTTTGGTCTTTTTGAGAGAGGATCTCCCTGTAGCCCCAGTTGGCCTGGAATTCCCTACATAGACCAGGCTGGCCTCAAACTCACAGAGATTCTCCTGATTCTGCTTACCAAGTGCTGGGATTAAAGGCTGCATTTGGAATTTAAAATAAATCAAATAACTCCTTCCTTTCTTGTCATTAAGGACCAAGATCTTCAGTTTTCAAGAATTACAAATATAGAATTAAAGCAAAACTATGGCATCCTCAGCTTGAATGAGAAATCCCAGTATGAACTCAGGGTATATTCTCCCCTAAAATCATATGCATTTCCTAAAGTCCTCTTAAAATGCCTAAAACGAGTACCTGAAGCTGGCAGGCGGCTCACTGATATGGAATTTACTTAGCATACATGGGATCCCGGGTTTCACCCTCAGCACCACAGGAAAATATATCTAGACCCAATAACTAAATATCCATGAGCTTGCCCAGCACTCAGACTATGGCTCACACACCATTTTTCTGTACAAACAAATCAGAGTTCCTTGGGAAAAAAGCTGACCCTAGCTTTGAGCAGAATCTGTATAAAAAGAGGCTGAAGGAGTTCTTGAATCTGACAAGAAAGCTGTGGCCATCTTAGGATCCTTTGCAAAAGATCAAGGGCCAAACTGAAGCATCTTTCAGTAGCCAAAAATGGGGTCGTCTGACAGCAACAAATAATCATGGGACTGGGAAGACGGCTCAGTTTGTAAAGTGTTTGCCATGTAAGCACAAGACTTGAGTTCGATTCCCAGAACCTAAACTAAAAAAATAATATATGGGGCTGGAGAGATGGCTCAGCAGTTCAGAGCACTGACTGCTCTTGCAGAGGACCCAGGTTCAATTCCCAGCACCCACATGGTGGCTATGAACTCTCCTTAACTCCAGTTCCAGGGGAATCCCGAAGCCCTCTTCTGAACTCCAGTTCCAAGGGAATCTGAAACCCTCTTCTGACCTCTGCAGCATTGCCTGGACATGGTAGCACACGCTGTTAATCCCAGTACTCAGGAGGCAAAGGCAGGTGGATCTCTGTGAGATCGAGGCCAGCCTGGTCTATTTAGCAAGTTCTAGGCCAACCAGGGTTACATAGTGAAACCCTGTCCCAAACAAGCAAACAAAGCCAAGTGTGTGGCCTATGTTTATAATCTCGGCACTGAGGAGGTAGAATCAGGAGAATCCCTAGAACTCACTAGCTGACCTACTTGGTCAACATCAAGTGAGAGACTTTGCCTCAATAGAATCAAGGTAGACAACACCTGAGGAACAACAGCTAAGAGCTCTGGCTTCTACATGCACACACAAGTACATGAGCACACACACACACACACACACACACACACATTCCGGCACAATTCACCTGTATATACACACACATGCACACAGGCACATGCACAAATACATACACAGAGAATATAAATGCAGTGTAATGGAACAATCAAATACACTGAGGACCATGAATCCACAGTGGTATAATAAAAAACTAATCCTCACTTCAATGATCTGAAGGAAGTTCTAATTAGCTCTAAAATTGAGGTGCAGAGAAGTGAAGTCTGTAACCCCAAGTCATACAGCTTCTAAACAGGGAAGATGGAATTCCACACCATGTCTGAGACATTGCAAAATATATGACAGCAAGGATTCAATAAAGTTTAACGATCCTTCCACTATCCCCACCACAGCAGGACTATGGGCAAAGCACACAAAAACTGGCAAGAAGGAAGAGCTATAAAGTTCCATCCACCATCTCTTATTCCCTGGTTACAAGCAACAGATGCTGGAGGTTGAGTGTGTACCATGATAAATGTGTGAAACGATAATGAACCAATTATAACCACTCTTGTGAAAATCCACAAGGGCCATAAAATGGTCTTTGGTTTTAAAGGGGGACCAGCAGGATGTTTCGAAGGATCTTTCTGATGTGTGCCCACACCTTCCACCCCTTAGATGAAGTTTCTTAAAGAGCAGCCTGGGAACCATTCTTACTTAGGCACTGTTTAAAAGTATAGATCCATGGGCTCTATCGCAGACCAACTTAATTGATTTCTGATAGACAGGGCCCTGTTAATCAGTATTTTTAGCTAAGTCCCTGTGAAGGTTGTTAGAACACTACAGTTTTAGAAGCGGTGCTCTTCAACATAACTTTTCCTCGGGAAATGTGAACAAATGTCTGAGTCACCTGAGATAGGGTACCAATGGCAGACCAAATAAATCATCCCACTCAAGTCTAGCTTAGGGAGCCAGTGAGTGTACTGGGGTTTCCTGCAGGAACCTGGGTGACTCAAAGGCAGTTGAAACCCTGAAAATCCCACCCCAGCATAGGTGACAACACAGGAAAGTTACATCACTGAAGGTCCTACAACCTGTAGGCAACTCCACTGAAAAGTTCTCCCTACCCATGTCCATACTTAATTTTTTTATTTTATGTATATGAGTATTTTGCCTCCATGTATGTAATCACACTGTTATCATGCAATGCCCACAGAGTCCAGAAGAGGGTGTTGATCCTCTGGAGCTGGAATTACAGCTATCAGCTACCATATTGGTGCTGGAACCCAAACCTAGTCCTCTGCAAGAGCAGCCAGTGCTCTTAACTGTTACACCACCTGTCTAGCCCCAATATCTAGTACTTTTTAAAGGTTATAACATCATGGGGTGGAGTCTCATGATTCTTGTAAGTTTTGTGAGCTTCCTGAGTTTTATGAGTCTCCCCTCTTCTCTCCAGATGTGATATTTCAGTTGGAGGAAGGAACTACACAACTTTCTACTCTCATCTGGAAAGACCTTCTTCATTGACTGCCTTACCATCTCCCTCATTCTACATATACTTCATTTTAGTCAGAATGATATTTCTTGAAGCCAAATTTCTATTAAAATCTTTTAATGAGTCATATGTAGTGATACATGCTTGTAATTACTGCACTTGAGGATGAGGTGGGAGGATCAAGAATTTTAGGACAGCTACACAGTGAAACCCCCATGTGAACTCTCCCTCCCAAAATTTCAGTGGTCTCTCAGTGTCTTTAGGACAGAGCCCAGATAGTTCAGCTCTTTAATAATTCCCAGACTCATCTGCCATTTTTCCACTACCACTTCACCTCAGCATGGAAAACTCAATCTTCCTCTTCCTTCATGCCTCTGTGATTCTCTCAGATCTATCCATCACTCACTCTGACATGGCCATCATCTGTCTCTCCAAATACAACTTGTCCTTCCAACACCCTCTGAGCTCATCTCCGTTGGCCTTCCTCGGTGCCTCTGGCTGAGTTAATTTGCTTTCTCTGATCCCATTACATTTGTCTCATAGTATATCTTAAGATGCTCGGCAGGTTATCTGGAATATGGCCTGGTACCAACTGCCAGTCTGTGAAGTACACATGCCATGTCTTCCTCCTTATTCATCTCCATCACCTGGCACAGTTTCTGACAGTGGGGCTCACTGACCGAGTGAAGAAACACCATTTCTCGCTGCAGCTTCAACCACCCTGGCATACAGCTCATCCTCTGAGCTCATTCTACCTTCCCTTGCTCCCTTATCAACATTAATCTTCTTACTCACCCCTCTTGGCTCAAGGCCAGGATCTTGGCAAGGAAGATGATGGCGTATTCTTTCTCCCAGATATCACCTTGAGCCTAAATATTTGCTTTTCTATGGTATGCCACAGTTTGCAAAGCTCTTCAAAAAGGATAAACTCCTTACAACAGTTCTCGGAGACAGGCAGATTTAGCTCTTAGTACTCACAGGCTGCAAGCAAGTATGTTTATGTACACAATCAAGCAATCCTATTACTTGCTAGGAGCCTCAGCTCTGGCCACAGGTGATTGGGCCAGGACTGTACACTTGATATAAGTGAGTCAATCATGTTCTCTCCTGAGGATTTGAACTGTGAATGACAATTTCCCCCAAAGTTTTTGTTTTGTTTTGTTTTGTTTTGTTGGCATTCTTAGATCCTTTGAGCTGAGCCAGTGTAACGGAAAGCATAGGGACCACAAGATGATTTCAGAAAGAAAGAGGGAAGTCTCCCTGGTTTATGGTCTCTGTGCAGTGCCCCAGTGGAACCTTCTGAATGAGAATGAGTTCTATATACCACCCTTGGTCTCAGGAGTCCCTTTACTTCCAATAAATCTTCCACTTTACTGGAGTTAATGTGCACATGTTTTTGTTCCTTGTAAATAAACAAGTCTTGACTCAGAAGAGGTCATGAGCAGGAATCCTGAACTGGATGTCAGACGATCTCAGGCAAAGCAATCCATATCCCAGAGACTGTTTTCACTTCTGCTTGCTAGGGTTAGTAAGAATGCCTAGAGTGTAGGCTCTTTTAGGAATATAAAAGCATTTAGTAGCTACTTAGTTACTAAGAGCAAGAACTGGTCCAAGTTCTCCACAAAGGTGAGAAAACTGAGCATCGTGGTAAGCAACCAATAAGCTCAAGCCTAAGGAGGGATGGAGCATCATTCAACAAGGAGTCATTCCATAAATGGACATACACCCGCCTATGGATGCTGCCTAGAGACAGGAGGGTGGAATGGCTTTAAGCACCTCCCATTCAGAGGCATCGGCCTGGAGAGAGCCCAGCCACTCCATGGAAGATAGGGGCATCTCCCTTGAGCTCCATCATTAGAATCGGTTTTGATCTCTAGGTCTGGAAGCTCCAAGGGCAGGAGTGTCTGTCTTGCTTACTGCCCATCTCCAGAGGGCATCTGCCTGTCTGTCCTCTAGTAAGCACTCATGGTGAATGGGTGTGCCCTGTTTCTGTCACTCTGTCTCTGCCATGCTTCTGCAGTCTCTTCCTCTCCTTAATGTCTCTATCTCTCTTTGTCTTTTTCAGTGTGGTGTGTCTTTCTACTTCTCCCTCTCCCCTCTTTCTTGCCTCTCTCTATTTTCTGCCTCCATCTCTGTCCCTTCCCAATGTCCTCTAGTAAGCACTCATGGTGAATGGGTGTGCCCTGTTTCTGTCACTCTGTCTCTGCCATGCTTCTGCAGTCTCTTCCTCTCCTTAATGTCTCTATCTCTCTTTGTCTTTTTCAGTGTGGTGTGTCTTTCTACTTCTCCCTCTCCCCTCTTTCTTGCCTCTCTCTATTTTCTGCCTCCATCTCTGTCCCTTCCCAACACACACACACACACACACACACACACACACACACACACACACACACACACATACACACACACCACA
>NW_008360306.1:1235894-1239804 GCF_000622305.1 Nannospalax galili
GCTGCCTAGGTTTTGTGTGTGTGTGTGTGTGTGTGTGTGTGTGTGTGTGTGTGTAAGAATGGTGTATTCATTCCATGTGCTGCTATAACCCATCACCACAGATTAAGTATCTTAATAACAACAGACAAGCACCATCTCACTTTTTGGAGGGTACAAGTTCAAAACTAAAGTGTCCAGGGGTCACACATCTGAGAAATCCAGGGGAAGAATCTTCCTTTGCTTCTTCCTCTTTTTTTCTGACAAAGTCTCCCTGTAGCCACAGCTGGCCTAGAACTCCCTTTGTAGACCAGGCTGGCCTTATTCTCACAGAGATCCACCTGCTTCTGCCTCCTGAGTACTAGAATTCAAGGCATGTACCACCACTGCTCCTTCTAACTCATAATGGTGGCCAGCAGTCCTTGGCTTGTAGATGCATCACTCCCATCTCTACAGTTTATTCGGCTTCTTCTCTGTGTCTAAAATTCTCTCTTATAAGAACACCAGCCTTGGGTTAAAGCCTATCTTAATCAAGATGGTCTCCTCTTGGTTGCATTCTGCAAAGACTCTATGTCCAAATAAGGTCATATTCTGAGGTTCCAGGATGTTCCAGGAGGACATGAATTTAAGGGAGAGGGGACACTATTCAACCCAGTAAAGATAGTGAGTCTGTCTAGTATTATAATGACTGCGCCTGCTATTAACCTTTGCTCACACTCTTGCCCACAGTGAGTACCACAGTCAACCAATAAGTGAGAGAGGCTTCACCTCTGTGTAGTAACTTTTTTCATTGCTCTGAAAAAAGCAACTCAGGAAAGGAAAGGTTTATTTTAACTCTCAATCCAAGGGATACAGTCCATCAAGATGGGGAAGGCAGGTGGCAGAGCATGAGGCAGCTAGTCACGTTGCACCTGCAGCCAGGAAGCAGAGAGATGGATGCTGGTGCTCAGCTCACCTTTTCCATTTCATTCAGTCATGGCTCCAGAAGCCACCCACTTTTAAGATGAATCTTCCCAACTCAATTAGCCCAATCTAGAAACTTCTTCACAGACATGCCCAGAGGTTTATTGCCTAGGTGATTCTAGATCCTGTCAACATGACAACACCCACAAGCCTTAGTACCCCTTATCCAAAGCACAGGGGCAGCAGCATCCTTCCCTATGTCGTTGAGGAGGAATGAACCATCTGCATTAAGAGAACAAACATCAGCAAATGTGTTATAGTTTAATAGGAAGTAGCCTCCAAGGGGTTCATGTGCTAGTTGCCAGCAGATGAGGCTTTGTGTCATGAAGGCTCTGACCTAATCAATGGATTAACCCATTTCTAGATTAATAGGCCAACGGTATTATTAGGAAGTGGTGAAAACAAGGGGGTGCCTAGCTGCAGGAAGTAGGTTGCTGGGAGCTTGCCTTTGAAGGACATGTCTTCTCTCTCTCTCTCTCTCTCTCTCTCTCGCTCTCTCGCTCTCTCGCTCTCTCTCTCTGTCGGCCACCCAGGTTGAGAAGCCTCCAATGCTCCATATTTCCACTGCCATGAGGCTCTGCCTCACCTCAGACCCAGAGTAATGGAGCCAGCTGACCTTGGACTGAAACCTCTAGAACTGTGAGCCAGAATAGACCCTCCTTCCAAGTGGCTAATCCCAGGTGTTTGTCACAATAATGAAAACTCACACAAAGTGGTGAGTCATGAAAAATTATGTCTTTAAAACTATAGAAATGTATTCTCTCACAATCAAGTTGCCCAGAAATCAAAAACCAACAAGTCAGCAGAACTATACTCCCTCCCCTCCCTGAGCTTCCCTTCCTTTCCTTCTCTCTTTCCCTTCACTCCCTTCTCCTCCAGAACAATCTTACAGGGAGAGCCTTAATTACAACTGCAAAGACCCCTTTTCCAAATAAAGTAATATTCACTGATACTGAGGATTTGAGGTGGATGTTTCTTTTGAAGGGCCATCATTCTACCTGATAAATTATTGTTGTTTCTTTTTAAAATATTTGATTGCTTCTTTGAGAATTTCATACAATGTATTTTGGTCATATTCAGACCCCCTCCCTCTTCTCCTCTCAGACCTACCCCATTTCCCTACCCCCCCAATTACTTCATGTCCTCTACTATTTTTGTAAGGCCTATCTAGACTAATTTGTCCCCAAATGCTCTTGGGGATGAGTCCATCCCCTAGAACTTAGTCAACCTACCCAGCGTGTCACTCTTAAAGAAAATGGACTCTCCCTCTCTGAGCAGCTATCAACTGCCAAGAGTTCTTCAACCAGGGCTGAGGCTCTTTGGCCACCTCCAGACTCCATGCTGAGGTTTTTGTCTGGCTTGGGCTTGCTCAGGCCTTAAACATGCTTTTGCAAACACTGTAGTTTCATATGTGCAACTTCCCTGTTCAATTCAGAAGACACAGGTTCATCAGACTCTGCCATGCTGGCTTACCATGATTGGTTTTTTAAATTATATTTTAATTTATTCACTGGGATGGGTGTGGCAGTGAAAGGCCCCACAGGAGTCGGTTCTCTCTTTCCACCATGTGTGTCCTGCAGATTGAACATGAATAGGCGGGCTCTGCAGCAAAAATCTCCACCTACCACATCATCTCACCTACTCCAGGATTATTATATCTACAGTCTGAGCTCTGGTTGCTGACAATTTCTTCAATCAATATTTATGCGGGCTGAGTATTTGCAATTCTGAAACTTCCTGATTTTTATTTCATTTTCTCAATGACCCTGAGAAGGCAGATAGAGTTGTTTCCATTTCAAAGTTAAGGCAAATGAAGCAAGAGAGATTGGATGATTGCCCCCAACTCACTAACCAGGGCTAGACCAACACTCTCCAAATGTGCAGCCCTCCTGCCCCCATCAAATGCACCATAGCTGTTTCATATACCAGCCCAGGATATGCACAGGCCACTTTGCTGCCCAAAGCCTCCTTTCTCCTGCCTCCCATGCCAGGCCTTCCTTCTTCTTTAAGTTCCCATCCTTTGATGTCTCTCCTTCAGGGACCGCTCTAGGCCCCAAGGGTCCGTGCTGGGCTCCTTCTCTGGTTTCTACAGCACTTCCTACTTTTTCACTGTGTCTATTCTTGCCTCCATTCTCATTGTGATCTCCTTGAGGACAAGTGCCAAGGCTTAGTCATTATGATATCACAGCTTGGCATGCCAATCACAGGCCAAGAACTCCATAAATACTTACTGAAATGAAATTATAGTTATGACGGCATTATCGTAACTTATTCAGCTTAACTTGTCCATACCAATTTTATTATTATACTTTGCTGTTTAATGGAGACCAGGCACCTCTAAAGTCCTAGTTAATAAATTCCCAGGAATGAGGTCATTACAAAGGTTCAAGACTAGGAAATTGATAAAATTCCCTTGTGGTGAACAAGACACTCAATGGTGCTAACCTATGCTTACCAAATACTGATGCATGCATATATCACCTAGGGGCTTGTTAGAAACACACACCATGATTCAGCTGTGGGCGGGGGCTGCGATTCTTCCTGGAGTGGGGGTACTGTGGGAGACACTGTTGCAGCTGACCCTGAACACTCTTGAGAACCAAGGTTGCGGCTGATTTGAGTGAGAGGCCAGAATGATGAGTTTGGTTTGGAAATGCTGACTGAGAGTTCCTGGAGTGATGCTCTGATGTATATTTCAATGAGGCACGTGTCACGGGGCCAGAGGTGCTATGGGCAGCCTGCATTACAGCATTCCATGCAAGACATGAGCAAGCGTGTATATGGGTGAGGAGGAAACAAAGATGGCTGAGGGCTACCCACAGCTAGGGAAATGAAAGACAAGGAAACATGGGGGTAGGAGAGAGAGACAGAGAGAGAGAGAGAGAGAGACAGAGAGAGACAGAGAGAGAGAGACAGAGAGAGACAGAGAGAGAGAGAGACAGAGAGAGACAGAGAGACAGAGAGAGACACA